>NC_091983.1:137296430-137362299 GCF_044704955.1 Pristiophorus japonicus | reverse complement strand
GATTGACTCAACATCATTCCTGTATTGTGTGGAACCAAAAACTACACATACTACTTCAATTGTGGTCTTACTGTAGTGTAATACAGATTCACCGTTATATCTTGGATTTTACATTCTATACTTCTTGACATAAAATCCATTCCATTAGCTTTTCTTTATGGCCTTATCGACTTGAAGTGCTGCTTTTAATGTCATGTAAACCCAAATGCCCAGATCCCTCTATTCTTCCACATCACCCAATTTTACCCCAGTCAAAGTATAATTGTTATTTTTTGACCAAAATGTACCACCTCGCATTTACTGACATTAAATTCCATCTGCTTATTCTGCCATCTAATCAATATCCCCTTGGAGCTTCCTTTGGTTCTCAGAATAATTTACTATGCTTCCTCTTTTAGCATCATCTACAAATTTGGCCACCACTCGCTTGAGCCTATATCTAAATCATTGAGCCACTCTCCTATTCTGTCTGTTGATGAATGCGAGAGTCAAGCTTGGAGCTGTTTCTGTTCCATCAATGAGAATTCTCAGCACAGTCTTTCACTTATAGATTTACTAGAGGAAATGATACAGACAACACACAAGAAGATGCGAACGCTACGGCGGACGGGGATGTGGGGAGGGGTCGAACTTGTGTTTTATATAGGTTTAGCATAACGTCCTGTCTTTTGTACTCTCTCCCTCTATTTATAAAATCCAGGATCCCATATGGTTTATTAACTGCTTTGGTAACTTGTCCTGTCACCTTCAAAGATATGCGTACAAGCATCGCCAGGTCTCTCTTCTGTTCTTGCACCCTCCTTAAAATGGTACCATTTAGTGTGTATGATCTCTCCTCATTCTTCCTACCAAAATGTATCACCTCACACGTCTCTGCATTGAACTTCATCTGCCATATGTATGTCCATTCCACCATATCTCCCTGAAGTTTATTACTATCGCCCTCACTGTTTACTACACTTCCAAGTATCGTGTCATCTGCAAATTTCAAAATTGTGCCCTGCATCCCCAAGTCCTAGTCATTAATGTACCGTATATACTCGCGTATCCTGCGATCTCGCGTATCATGCGACCCCTAAATTTTCGTCCCCAAAACATGATTTTACCATATATCTCATGTATCATGCGAGTCACTTTTTTGAGATCGAATACAGACCTTAACATGAAACATCGAGTGGATTCTGCTGTGAAAGCTGTTCGCGAATCGAACACCGATACAGCAATCGTTCCAGCTGGCTTGACTAGCGTCGTTCAGCCACAGCCTCTACTGTGTTTGGGAGTTGTGGGTGGCGGAGGTCGGGTCGCCGGGGGGGTGGGGGGGGGTGAAGAGGAGGTCGGGTTGGGTCACCGGGGGGAAGCGGAGGTCGGGTTGCCGGGTGGGGGGGGGGAGTTGGGGGAGCGGAGGTCGGGTCGCCGGGGTAGGGAGAGCGGGGGTCAGGTCGGATCCGGTCCGGTCTCTTTCCTCCCCCCCCCCGCGACCTCCGCGACTCTCATCTCCCCCCCCGACCTCCGCGACTCTCTCTCATCCCCCCCGATACAGTACAAGCGACAATAGAGGCTGCAATCCAGCCCAGGAGATACCTGCCGAGATTCAGCGTGGATACGGTCTGCTTAACAGACTAACAGCCTAATCTTGGCCAGCACTTCACACCCACAAATTTTGTATCTCGCGTATCATGCGACCCTCCAAATTTAGGTTACAATTTAGGTCTTCAAAAGTCGCATGATACGCGAGTATATACGGTATATCAAAACCAGCAGTGGTCCTAGTATTGAGTCTTGGGGAACTTACTGTATACTTCCCTTCATCCGAAAAACAGCCATTCAACACAACTCTAAGATTTTCATCCTTTAGCCAATTTTGCATCCATGCTGCTGCAGCCCCTTTAATCCCATGGGCTTCAATTTTGCTAACAAGTGTAGAATGTGATATTTTAACAAACGACTTTCAAAAGTCCATATACACAACATCAACTGCACTGACCTCATCCACCCTCTCGGTTACTGCATCAAAAAACTCAATCAAGTTAGTCAAACATGATTTGCCCATAACAAGTCCATGCTGTCTCTCCTTTATTAGTCCATGCTTGTCCAAGTGGCTGTTAATTTTCTTCCAGATTATTGGGCTCAAAATTGCCCAGGAGTTGCTCCGTTTTTTTTGGAGCAACTTGATTTTTCTGGAGTATCTTAAAAATCCCCATTCTGCACATTCAATTTGCGCCAGTGTAAGTGAGTTAGTTAGGATTTTTTTCGTTGAGTTTAGTTTTTTTCAAAAGGGGGCGTTACCAGCCACCTATGCCCATTTTGGCCACTTTGGACAGCTAATAGTTACTCCAAACTAACTTAGGTCAGCGTATGTGGCCACTTGTACATCGGAGGCCAGCAGAACTTAATGACTTGACTAAAGAATGTGAATCGGATCAAACAGCTATACAGGCCATCATATGACAAACTTCGCAAAGTTAATTTACTATACAACAGAATCATTCATGGAAGCTTAAACTACAAAAATAAAAAAAGTAGAGACAATACATATTTACATAATTTTTTCAAAATATCCAAATAGAAAAATAGAAGTACCTCCTGCTTGTAATTCTTATGTTCTCCCAGCTGCCTAAGCTCACCCACCATCAGCCCGCCCCTTACAAACAACCCTATCTCCCGGGGTCGGGGATCAGACCCTCCAGGATCAGAACAGCACCTGGGGTCAGAGATCGGACACGTCTGAGGATCAGATTGTCCCTAGAGGTCGGGGATCGGAACCTCCTATCCCCATGGGGTCGGTGATCGAACCCATCCTGCGGTTCGGAATCCTCCCCCACCCGCCTCACGCCTCCGCATCCCTGCCGCCCGGCTTGGGCCCCGCACCAATCTGCTTGTTGTGGCCTTCTAGCCCGGGAAAGCAGCGGGCCGGCCTGTGCGGGAGGTCACTCGGCCTGGGATAGGGACGGGATGCATTGGGTCCCACGCTGCAGCACGCACAGAGGCTGGGGGCAGGAGCTACTGCGCATGCGCGCACACTCCAACACGCATGTGGAGAGCTGCCAGCACTGCTTTTGGTGCAGGACCCTAGCGTCGCCCTCCCAATCGACTGGCCACAGCCACCAAGCCCCGGGACAGGCAACGCAGCGGCCAGAATCGGGGGACATTTTTGTAACTTTTGAAATCCTCCAGTCCTTTGGCACCACCCCTGTATCTTAAGAGCATTGGAAGATTGTGGCCAGCACCTCCGCAATTTCTACCCTTCCCTCAGTAACCTAGGATGCATCACATCCGGACCGGATCACTTCTCCACTAACATTACAGCCAGCCTTTCCAGTACCTCCTCTTGATCTATTTTTATCTCATCCAGTATCCCAGCAACCTCTTTGTTTACCATAGCTTTGGCAAAGTCCTCTTCCTTGGTAAACACCGATGCAAAGTTCTCATTTAGTTCCTCAGCCATGCCTTCTGCCACCACCAATAGTTCTCCATTTTGGTCCCTAATCGGCCCCACTGCTCCTCTGACAATTCTTTTACTGATAATATGCCTATAGAAGACCTTTGAATTCCCTTTTATATGAGCTGATGATCTATTTATGTGCTGTATCTTTGACACTCTTATTCCCTCCTCGGTGGAGAGGAGAAGATTTAAGCGCAGATTGGGGTGAGATCCTGGGTTGAGGGTGCGACCCCGGGTTGAGGGTGAAGTTGTGGGTTGGGGGTGTGGAGGAGATTAGAGTGCGGGTGAGATTGTGGGTCGAGCATGAGATTGTGGGTCAGGGTTGAGATCGGGAATCAGGGGTGAGATTGGGGGTGAAATGGGGGGGTCGGGGGTGAGATTGTGGGCCAGGGTGAGATCGGGAGTCGGGAGTGAGATCGGGGAGTGAGATCGGGGGGTGAGATCAGGGGTTGGGAGTGAGATCGGGGGGTGAGATCAGGGGTCAAGCATGAGATTGTGGGTCAGGGTCGAGATCGGGGATCAGGGGTGAGATTGGGGGTGAGATGGGGGGTCGGGGGTGAGATTGTGGGTCAGGGCGAGATCGGGAGTCGGGGTGAGATGGGGGGGATCGGGGGTGAGATTGTGGGTCAGGGTGAGATCAGGAGTCGGGAGTGAGATCGGGGGTGAGATTGTGGGTCAGGGTGAGATCAGGAGTCGAGAGTGAGATCGGGGGTTGGGGGTGAGATTGTGGGTCAGGGTGAGATTGTGGGTCAGGGTGAGATCAGGGGTCGGGGGTGAGATCAGGGGTCGGGGGTGAGATCAGGGGTCGGGGGTGAGATCGGGGGTCGGGGGTGAGATCAGGGGTCGGGGGTGAGATCGGGGGTGAAATCGGGGGTCGGGTGGGGGAGGAGATCGGAGTGAGGGTTGGGAAGCAGGTTTACTCGAGTGCCTGGGAGAAGCAATCCTGCTCCTCCTGGCCCACAAGCAGTGCTGTAGAGGCAATTACCTGATGGGTCGGGGGTTGGGGGTGAGATCGGGGGTGAGATGGGGGGGATCGGGGGTGAGATTGTGGGTCAGGGTGAGATCAGGAGTCGGGAGTGAGATCGGGGGTGAGATTCCCCTCCCTTTAGCTGCTGGGTTTCCCATGCCCTGAGAAACCAGACCCACAGCAGTTAAATCTGAAAGGCTGTTAAGATTTAAAGCACATAGCCCTATTAACATATTTAAATACGGACCTGCCTCTCAAGAACAGTTAAATTGACCGGCCCCGTTAAAACTGGGTGGAGGAGGGTTTTAGACTTTTGAAATTTGAACCCCCTCTCCCCTCATCCTTCATTGTGGATTAAAATGACCCCCATGTTGTAACTGCTGAGCTCAGTCGCAAGGTATTTAGCTACTGAGTCTTCCTAATTTCAGTTACAATAGTCACTTTTATCCCTCACCAAAAGGCCTTTACATCATACCTCCTCCATGAGCTTTACTCTTGGTTTACACAGACTACCATTAGCTCATCATTCCACAGATTTGGTATCAGTGGGTGAAAGTTACATAGTGGGTCTCAGGACATTAAATAAAGCCGACTTGATTCCTAAAAAGTACAGAAAAGATAAACACACAGTTGTCAAACAGATAGATTAATCCACTAGGTCAGAACTGTGGAAAGAAAACAGCCCTGATGGTTTTGAATGCCAGAGCTGATTTTTTGGACATTTTCCAGAATGCTGTTGCCGGTAGATTCAGGAAAAGCTGTCTCTTTGTGACAAAATAGTCTGAACATAAAATGGATTATTTGATACAATCTTTCCTGCTAGTATTTCGAACACTGTCTCTACACAAAAATAAGGTTTCCTGGGACCACATTTTAAAATGAGAAACACATTCTCTTCATGAAAGGAAAACATAAAAACTTCCATGATGACTTAGTGAGTTTATCTAGCAAACTCGCTGACCAATACAGACCAGAAGGTTCCAGGTGCCACAGTCTACACTGAGTGATGTCAGTCAAGCTGCAGGAGATATACTAGAATTGGCTTCAGCACCACTGGATATTAGGGAGAGGATATTTGCCAAGGATTCCCACTCCTATCTGTTAGTTAATGGTTCCTGCTGTAAGTGCCCATGTGTGATCAACAAGGTGCATTTTAAGCATGGTCCTAAAGGAGGAGATGGAGGTGGTGAGTTGGAGAGGCTTAGGGATGAATTCCAGAGTGCTGAAGGCACTGCTGTCAATGGTAAGGCAAAGGGAGGGAGGGATAGACAAGAGTCCAGAGTCAGAAAATAGGAGAGTTCTACCTGAGGGGTGACGGGGGGGGGGGGGGGGGGCAGGGGTGAGGTGGTTATAAGGCTGGAGGAGGTTACAGGGATAGGAGGGGTGAGATATGAGGAATTTAAATTCAAGAATGAGCATTTTATGTTGGAGGACCGGGAGCCAATAGACAGTAGTGATGGTGAGCAGGACTTGGTGCAGGATAGGATACAAGCAACAGAGTTTTGGATGAGATTGCAGTGTGGTGAATGGGAGGTCAGCTTTGGAATAGTCGAGTCTAGAGGTGACAAACACATGGATGAGAGTTTTAGCAGCAGGTGGGCTGAGAGGGGTGGAGATGGGTGATGCTACAGAGGTGGAAGTGGGTGGGCTTTGTGATGTAGGAGATATGAGAAGCTCAACTCGAGGTTAAATAGGAGCCGAGGTTGTAAACTGGCTTAACCTGAGATGGTGGCCGGGGAAGGGGATGGAATCAGTGGTAAGGGTAAGGAGCTTGTGGTCTTCCCAATGTTTAACTGGAGGAAATTACAACTCATACAAGAGTCGATGTCGAACAACCAGTCTGATAGCACAGAGGCAGTTGGATAGTCGAGAGAAGTGGCAGAGAAGTAGAGCTAGGTGTCATCAGCGTACATGTAGAAGCTGATCCTATATATTTGGATTATGTTGCTAAAGGCCAGCATCTAGATGAGGAAAAGGAAGGGGCCAAGGTTAGATCATTAGGGGCTTCCATAAGTAACGGCGCAGGGTGGGAAGCGAAGCTTTTGGTGGAGATGCTCTGCTATGATTGGATAGGTAAAAGTGAACAAAGTGCACGGAGTCCAACTGAGCTGAATAGCAGAGGAAGGGCGTTGGAGGAGGGTGTTGTTGACCATTTCAAGGGCTGCAGAAAGGTCATGGAGGATAAAGAGGAATAAAGCACCATGATCACAAAGCACGTCATTTGTGACTTTGATTGGGGCTGTTTCAGTGCTATGGCAGAGGTGGAGAATTCAAACATGGAGTTATGTGAAAAATGGGCATGAATTTGTGAGCTGACAACACATTCAAGGGACCTTGGAGATGAAAGGTGGTTGCAGATGGGGTAACATAGAAACATAGAAAATAGGTGCAGGAGTAGGCCATTCGGCCCTTCGAGCCTGCACCACCATTCAATGAGTTCATGGCTGAACATGCAACTTCAGTACCCCATTCCTGCTTTCTCGCCATACCACTTGATCTCCCAAGTAGTAAGGACTTCATCCAACTCCTTTTTGAATATATTTAGTGAATTGGCCTCAACAACTTTCTGTGGTAGAGAATTCCACAGATTCACCACTCTCTGGGTGAAGAAGTTTCTCCTCATCTTGGTCCTAAATGGCTTATCCCTCATCCTTAGACTGTGACCCCTGGTTCTGGACTTTCCCAACATTGGGAACATTCTTCCTGCATCTAACTTGTCTAAACCCGTCAGAATTTTAAACGTTTCTATGAGAACCCCTCTCATTCTTCTGAACTCCAGTGAATACAAGCCCAGTTGATCCAGTCTTTCTTGATATGTCAGTCCCGCCATCCCGGGAATCAGTCTGTTGAACCTTCGCTGCGCTCCCTCAATAGCAAGAATGTCCTTCCTCAAGTTAGGAGACCAAAACTGTACACAATACTCCAGGTGTGGCCTCACCAAGGCCCTGTACAACGGTAGTAACACCTCCCTGCCCCTGTACTCAAATCTCCTCGCTATGAAGGCCAACATGCCATTTGCTTTCTTAACCGCCTGCTGTATCTGCATGCCACCTTCAATGACTGATGTACCATGACACCCAGGTCTCGTTGCACCTCCCCTTTTCCTAATCTGTCACCATTCAGATAATAGTCTGTCTCTCTGTTTTTACCACCAAAGTGGATAACCTCACATTTATCCACATTATACTTCATCTGCCATGCATTTGCCCACTTACCTAACCTATCCAAGTCACTCTGCAGCCTCATAGCATCCTCCTCGCAGCTCACACTGCCACCCAACTTAGTGTCATCCGCAAATTTGGAGATACTACATTTAATCCCCTCGTCTAAATCATTAATGTACAATGTAAACAGCTGGGGCCCCAGCACAGAACCTTGCGGTACCCCACTAGTCACTGCCTGCCATTCTGAAAAGTACCCATTTACTCCTACTCTTTGCTTCCTGTCTGCCAACCAGTTCTCAATCTACGTCAGCACACTACCCCCAATCCCATGTGCTTTAACTTTGCACATTAATCTCTTGTGTGGGACCTTGTCGAAAGCCTTCTGAAAGTCCAAATACACCACATCAACTGGTTCTCCCTTGTCCACTCTACTGGAAACATCCTCAAAAAATTCCAGAAGATTTGTCAAGCATGATTTCCCTTTCACAAATCCATGCTGACTTGGACTTATCATGTCAACTCTTTCCAAATGCGCTGCTATGACATCCTTATTAATTGATTCCATCATTTTACCCACTACCGATGTCAGGCTGACCGGTCTATAATTCCCTGTTTTCTCTCTCCCTCCTTTTTTAAAAAGTGGGGTTACATTGGCTACCCTCCACTCCATAGGAACTGATCCAGAATCTATGGATAGTTAGAAAATTACTGTCAATGCATCCGCTATTTCCAAGGCCACCTCCTTAAGTACTCTGGGATGCAGACCATCAGACCCTGGGGATTTATCGGCCTTCAAGGAGATTTGGATAGGTTAAGCGAATGGGCTAAGGTTTGGCAGATGGAATACAATGTCGGAAAGTGTGAGGTCATCCACCTTGGGAAAAAAAAACAGTAAAAGGGAATATTATTTGAATGGGGAGAAATTACAACATGCTATGGTGCAGAGGGACCTGGGGGTCCTTGTGCATGAATCCCAAAAGGTTAGTTTGCAGGTGCAGCAGGTAATCAGGAAGGCAAATGGAATGTTGGCCTTCATTGCGAAAGGGATGGAGTACAAAAGCAGGGAGGTGTTGCTGCAACTGTATAAGGTATTGGTAAGGCCGCACCTGGAGTAGTGTGTGCAGTTTTGGTCACCTTACTTAAGGAAGGTTATACTAGCTTTGGAAGGGGTACAGAGACGATTCACTAGGCTGATTCGAGAAATGAGGGGGTTACCTTATGATGATAGATTGAGTAGACTGGGTCTTTACTCCTTGGAGTTCAGAAGGATGAGGGGTGATCTTATCGAAACATTTAAAATCATGAAAGGGATAGACAAGATAGAGGCAGAGAGGTTGTTTCCATTGGTGGGGGAGACTAGAACTAGGGGGCACAGCCTCAAAATACGGAGGAGCCAATTTAAAACCGAGTTGAAAAAGAATTTCTTCTCCCAGAGGGTTGTGAATCTGTGGAATTCTCTGCCCAAGGAAGCAGTTGAGGCTGGCTCATTGAATGTTTTCAAGTCACGGATAGATAGATTTTTAACCAATAAGGGAATTAAGGGTTACGGGGAGAGGGCGGGTAAGTGGAGCTGAGTCCACGACCAGATCAGCCATGATCTTATTGAATGGCGGAGCAGGCTCGAGGGGCTAGATGGCCTACTCCTGTTCCTAATTCTTATGTTCTTATGTTTAATTCCATCAATTTCCCCAACACAATTTCCCGACTAATAAGGATTTCCCTCAGTTCCTCCTTCTTACTAGCCCCTCTGGCCCCTTTTATATCCGGAAAGTTGTTTGTGTCCTTCTTAGTGAATACCGAACCAAAGTACTTGTTCAATTGGTCTGCCATTTCTTTGTTCCCCATTATGACATCCCCTGATTCTGACTGCAGGGGACCTACGTATGTCTTTACTAACCTTTTTCTCTTTACATATCTATAGAAGCTTTTGCAGTCCGTTTTAATGTTCCCTGCAAGCTTCCTCTTGTACTCTATTTTCCCTGCCCTAATCAAACCCTTTGTGCTCCTCTGCTGAGTTCTAAATTTCTCCCAGTCCACGGGTTCGCTGCTATTTCTGGCAAGGGCAGAGATGGTCAAGGTTGTTTTCGGAGGGGGGGGTAATGACAGCTGTTTTGAAAGGGAGAGTGACTCTATCTGAAGAGAGGAAATCATTTACAATGTCAGACAGCATGGGGGCAATGAAGAGAAGTTGTATCTCAGCCAATTTATTTGAATAGAATTAAGGGAGCAGGTGATGGGTTTTATTGACAAGGTGAGCTTCAAGAGGGTGTGATCCTGGACGAATAGGCATTTTGGCAGAGAAGAGTGAGGCCTAATCGTGCTTGATGTGGTCTATCCAAATCTGGTGATGGATGCCTGAACCAATTGTGTACTAGATACACTCAAGTCTGCACCCCTTGGACTTGCAAAAGTGAAGGTGGAGGCTATATCAGGGGCAACAACCAGGATGGGAGAGGTTCACATAGCTAAATAAATGAATGAATCATGACTGGGATACTTTTAAACCCGGCGAACTCACCTTAATCCAAACTGAAGTTGGGACTGTAGAATAATCTTAAAAATGTAATACTGGTTCATAATATAAATGTATGACACCAGTAAAAGTTGAAATGGCAATTCAACGTGAGGTACCTTCAGTTTGTTCAACTACCATCATCTGTTGTTGGAGACCCTAATCATTATTTCTAATTCTACCTCCAGCTCAGACTTGACTCTTTTCCAACATCTTTTTCACAATACTGTAACACCACATTATGATTGGCAACAGTAAAGATAGCTCATAATTGAAAGAAAAGAAAGACTTGAATTTATAAGGCGCCCTTCACGACCTCAGGACATCCCAAAGTGTTTTGCAGCCAATGAAATACTTTTTGAAGTGTAGTCACTGTTGTAAAGTAGGAAACATGGCAGGCAGCCAGTTTGCACACAGATAGGCCCCACAAACAGGAATGCAATAATTATCAGATAATCTGTTTCAGTAATGTTGGTTGAGGAATAAATGACAGTCAGGATATTTTTTTTAAAAACTGTATAGCATACACACATTCTCGCGAGACAAATTGATTTAAAGTCAGGGGAAAAAAAACAGAAACATTATTTTTTGGAATAGGTAAGCATTATTTATGAAAAGGTATACTAGATGGTTTATTACATGTAGGTTGAGGAAGTTCCATTTAAATTTGTAAATAGGCTGAATCTGTCAGAACAATATTTCAAATGTTGAACACTTCATATATCATTCTATAAGTTTCAGCTTAAACTGAGATATGCAGTGCAGGATATATTTGTATCCAAATACAATAAATACTTGGGAGACAAAATTGGCTAAATGTAATTTAAAGAAAGTTTAAATCTGTTCACTTTATACTCAGTGATATAAAATAAAAACGTTTTTATATTATGGTCTGTATTATTCAACACTGGTAAGTTAATACCCATCTCGAAAGATTTTCATGGAACTATTTTCATTCCTGCCCTTTTCAACAGAAAGCAGCTGTTTCTCTTTACATTCCTTTGGCAACGAAACTAAGCACAATAAAGACACGAGAACGAAACTAATTAATAAAAGCAGTTTCTCCAAGAAAATGACTACCAAATGTAGAAAGATGGCACAACTTACACGTCACCTGAAATAGGCCTCCAGGGGAACTTGCTGATGTTGCATGTTCTGCAATGCTAGTGTCACTGCATGGCACCTTGTGCAAACACAATACGGGGGGGGGGGGGGAGGGGAAACCTTTCTGACTGGCTGTATCCTTTCGAATGGTAAAATTAGGGAATGCGGTAAATGGGAGGTTGGGTGGCCGCGGCTCCCACCCACATCTCATTTAAAACTCAACAATGCAATTCTGCCGAAGGGCTTTACGCCTCTGCTGATCATTCCCCCCTTTTGAGTGATAGGCTCATTTGGTATGCATGGAACATGACTGTTGTGTATCTGTAAAGCATGCACTCCCATGTTCCGCCACCAGGGAGCTCATCCCCTGAAGTCCCAAGGGATCCCAGCATCCCTTGGGAGCACTGTATATAAGCCGGCCCCTAAGGCCTGTTCCTCACTCTGGAGTGGCTTAATAAAGACTGAGGTCACTGTTACTTTAACCTCCCTGTGTGCAGTCTCATCTGTGTTAGGAACACAATAACTGGCGACGAGTATACGAATCCAACACAAAGATGCAGTAAACTGTGGGCATCCTGGAGAAGTTCTCGGAGGGTGAGGACTGGGAAGCCTATGTCGAACGGCTAGACCAGTACTTTGTAGCCAACGAGCTGGACGGAGAAGGAAACGCTGCAAAAACGAGAGCAGTCCTCCTCACGGTCTGCGGGGCACCGACCTACAGCCTCATGAAGAATCTTCCGGCTCCGGTGAAACCCACAGACAAGTCGTATGAGGAGCTGTGTACACTGGTTCGAGAGCATCTTAACCCGAGGGAGAGCGTGCTGATGGCGAGGTATTGGTTCTACACGTGCCAGCGATCTGAAGGTCAGGAAGTGGCGAGCTATGGCGCAGAGCTAAGGCGACTTGCAGGACAATGTGAGTTTGATGGCTACCTGGAGCAAATGCTCAGAGACTTTTTTGTACAGGGCATTGGCCACGAGACCATCCTACGAAAACTTTTGACTGTAGAGACCCCGACCCTCAGTCAGGCCATTGCAATAGCACAGGCGTTTATGTCCACCAGTGATAACACCAAACAAATATCTCAGCACACAAGTGCTAGCAATGTTCATAAAATCACTGGAGCTGTGTTTGCGAGCAGAAATGTACAGGGCAGAAACCACAAGTCTGCAACTGCCAGCAGGCCTCAGGTGACCCAGATGAATGAGAGTCCGCAACAAAGGATGAAAACAAGGCAATTCACACCTTGTTGGCGTTGTGGGGGCTTCCATTCAGCCTATTCATGCCGCTTCAAAGGGTATGTTTGCAAGAGCTGTGGAACAATGGGGCACCTCCAACGAGCTGCAAGCTCTGCAAAACCTGCTAACCACCACGTGGTTATTAGTCGGGAAATTGTTTTGGGGAAATTGATGGGATTGAAGGCCGATAAATCCCCAGGGCCTGATGGATTGCATCCTAGAGTACTTAAGGAGGTGGCCTTGGAAATAGCGGATGCATTGACAGTCATTTTCCAACATTCCATTGACTCTGGATCAGTTCCTATGGAGTGGAGGGTAGCCAATGTAACCCCACTTTTTAAAAAAGGAGGGAGAGAGAAAACAGGGAATTATAGACCGGTCAGCCTGACCTCAGTAGTGGGTAAAATGATGGAATCAATTATTAAGGATGTCATAGCAGTGCATCTGGAAAATGGTGACATGATAGGTCCAAGTCAGCATGGATTTGTGAAAGGGAAATCATGCTTGACAAATCTTCTGGAATTTTTTGAGGATGTTTCCAGTAAAGTGGACAAAGGAGAACCAGTTGATGTGGTATATTTGGACTTTCAGAAGGCTTTCGACAAGGTCCCACACAAGAGATTAATGTGCAAAGTTAAAGCACATGGGATTGGGGGTAGTGTGCTGATGTGGATTGAGAACTGGTTGTCAGACAGGAAGCAAAGAGTAGGAGTAAACGGGTACTTTTCAGAATGGCAGGCAGTGACTAGTGGAGTGCCGCAAGGTTCTGTGCTGGGGCCCCAGCTGTTTACATTGTACATTAATGATTTAGACGAGGGGATTAAATGCAGTATCTCCAAATTTGCAGATGATACTAAGTTGGGTGGCAGTGTGAGCTGCGAGGAGGATGCTATTAGGCTGCAGAGTGACTTGGATAGGTTAGGTGAGTGGGCAAATGCATGGCAGATGAAGTATAATGTGGATAAATGTGAGGTTATCCACTTTGGTGGTAAAAACAGAGAGACAGACTATTATCTGAATGGTGACAGATTAGGAAAAGGGAAGGTGCAACGAGACCTGGGTGTCATGGTACATCAGTCATTGAAGGTTGGCATGCAGGTACAGCAGGCGGTTAAGAAAGCAAATGGCATGTTGGCCTTCATAGCGAGGGGATTTGAATACAGGGGCAGGGAGGTGTTGCTACAGTTGTACAGGGCCTTGGTGAGGCCACACCTGGAGTATTGTGTACAGTTTTGGTCTCCTAACTTGAGGAAGGACATTCTTGCTATTGAGGGAGTGCAGCGAAGGTTCACCAGACTGATTCCCGGGATGGCGGGACTGACCTATCAAGAAAGATTGGATCAACTGGGCTTGTATTCACTGGAGTTCAGAAGAATGAGAGGGGATCTCATAGAAACGTTTAAAATTCTGACGGGTTTAGACAGGTTAGATGCAGAAAGAATGTTCCCAATGTTGGGGAAGTCCAGAACCAGGGGTCACAGTCTGAGGATAAGGGGTAAGCCATTTAGGACCGAGATGAGGAGAAACTTCTTCACCCAGAGAGTGGTGAACCTGTGGAATTCTCTACCACAGAAAGTAGTTGAGGCCAATTCACTAAATATATTCAAAAGGGAGTTAGATGAAGTCCTTACTACTCGGGGGATCAAGGGTTATGGCGAGAAAGCAGGAAGGGGGTACTGAAGTTTCATGTTCAGCCATGAACTCATTGAATGGCGGTGCAGGCTAGAAGGGCTGAATGGCCTACTCCTGCACCTATTTTCTATGTTTCTATGTTTCTATGAAGATCGGTCCATGGTGGATCAAAGCAATTTCGAGCTCAGAGAAAGGAGGCAGGTGTTAAAGGACACGGGGTGCACACATTTTCGACAAAATGTTCACCTATAATGGTAAATGTAAAATTGAATAGCTTACCCGTAGCCATGGAACTGGATATTGGCGCTCGCCAATCCATCATGAGTAAAAAGATGTTTGCGAGACTGTGGTGCAACAAGGCACTCAGACCAGCCCTGAGCCCCATCCACACGAAACTGAGAATGTACACCAAAGAGCTTATCACTGTCCTGGGCAGTGCCATGGTCAAGGTCACCTACAAGGGCACGGTGCATGAACTGCCACTCCGGATTGTCCCGGGCGATGGCCCCACACTGCTTGGAAGGAACTGGCTGGGCAAAATCCGCTGGAACTGGGATGACATCCGAGCGTTATCACATGTCGATGAGGCCTCATGTACCCAGGTTCTTAACAAATTTCCTTCCCTTTTTGAGCCAGGCATTGAAAACTTTTCCGGGGCGAAGGTGCGGATCCATTTGGTCCCAGAGGCACGACCCATTCACCACAAGGCGCGAGCGGTACCTCACATGATGAGGGAGAGAGTGGAAATCGAGCTGGAAAGGCTGCAAAGCGAGGGCATCATCTTCCCAGTGGAATTTAGCGAGTGGATCAGCCCAATTGTTCCAGTACTCAAAAGTGATGGCACGGTCAGGATTTGCGGCGATTATAAAGTAACTATTAATAATTTCTCGCTACAGGACCAATACCCGCTATCTAAGGCAGACGACCTATTTGCGACGGTGACAGGAGGCAAGACGTTCACCAAGCTCGACCTGACTTCGGCCTACATGACGCAGGTGCTGGAGGAGTCTTCGAAGGGCCTCACCTGCATTAACACGCACAAGGGACTGTTCATCTACAACAGATACCCTTTTGGAATTCGGTCGGCAGCAGCGATCTTCCAGAGAAACATGGAGAGCCTACTCAAGTCGGTACCACGCACGGTGGTTTTTCAGGACGACATATTGGTCACGGGTCGGGACACCGTCGAGCACCTACAAAACCTGGAGGAGGTCCTCCAGCGACTGGATCGCGTAGGGCTGCGGCTGAAGAGGTCGAAATGCGTCTTCATGGCAACAGAAGTGGGGTTTTTGGGGAGAAAGATCACGGCAGACGGCATTCGGCCCACAGACAGAGGCTATCAGGAACGCGCCCAGGCCACAGAACGTCACGGAGCTGCGGTCGTTCCTGGGTCTCCTCAACTATTTTGGTAACTTCCTACCGGGGTTAAGTACCCTCTTAGAGCCCCGACATGTGTTATTGCGTAAAGGTGAGAAGTGAGTATGGGAAAAAAAACAAGTAATTGCTTTTGAGAAAGCCAGAAACATTTTATGCTCCAACAAGCTGCTTGTATTGTATAACCCGTGTAGAAAACTTGTGCTAGCATGTGATGCATCATCGTACGGAGTCGGGTGTGTACTACAACAAGCTAACGTTGCGGGGAAGTTGCAACCTGTCGCCTGTGCCTCCCGGAGCTTGTCTAAGGCCGAGAGGGCCTACAGCATGATTGAGAAAGAGACATTAGCATGTGTGTTCGGGGTAAAGAAAATGCATCAGTACATGTTTGGCCTCATATTTGAGCTGGAAGCCGATCACAAGCCCCTCATATCCCTGTTCGCGAGAGCCCGCATACAAAGGTGGGCACTCGCGCTATCAGCGTATAACTATATCATCCGCCACAGGCCAGGCACTGAAAACTGTGTGGATGCTCTCAGTTGACTACCATTGCCCACCATGTGGGTGGAAATGATGCAGCCTGCAAACTTGTTGATGGTCATGGAAGCGTTTGAAAATGATAAATCACCTATCACGGCCTGCCAGATTAGGACTTGGACCAGCCAAGATCCTCTGCTGTCCCGAGTAAAAAAACTGTGTACTGCATGGAAGCTGGGCCAGCATCCCCATTGAAATGCAAAAGCTAATCAAGCCGTTCCAGTGGCGAAAGGATGAGCTGTCCATTCAGGCAGACTGCATGTTGTGGGGTAACCGCGTAGTGCTACCCAAAAAGGGCAGGGAGACGTTCATCTCGGATCTTCACAGCACACACCCGGGTATAGTAATGATGAAAGTGATAGCCAGATCCCACGTGTGGTGGCCTGGTATCGACTCTGACTTAGAGTCCTGTGTATGGCAATGCAGCGTGTGTGCTCAGTTGAGCAACGCGCCCAGAGAGGCACCACTAAGTTTGTGGTCCTGGCCCTCCAGACCATGGTCAAGGATCCATGTCGACTATGCGGGCCTGTTTCTCGGTAAAATGTTCCTGGTGGTGGTGGATGCTGTCATGTTTGTAACCTTCACATAACTGTACCCTTTATGTAACAACACTGTACACTGTATACACCTGAGTAATGCACACCTTGACCACAGGGGGTGAACTTGTGGGAGACACTCCTCCCCTGGTCATCCAGGTATATAAAGGGAGGTCCCACGCAGGGTCAACACTTCTTGGTCCTGGGAATAAAGGTTCAGGTCACGTAGTGACCTTGTCTGCAGTACATGCCTCGTGTCATTCTATAGTAAGGTGTAAGGACACTACAGATGCTTTTTCAAAATGGATTGAATGTGAAATAATGTCGGGAAGCACCGCCACCGCCACCATTGAAAGCCTGAGGGCATTGTTTGCCACCCACGGCCTGCCTGACATACTGGTCAGTGACAACGGATCACGTTTCACCAGTGCCGAATTTAAAATATTCATGACCCGCAATGGGATCAAACATGTCACCTCGGCCCCGTTTAAACCAGCCTCCAATGGGCAGGCAGAGCGGGCAGTACAAACCATCAAACAGAGCCTTAACCGAGTCACAGAAGGCTCACTCCAAACCCACCTGTCCCGAGTACTGCTCAGCTACCACACAAGACCCCACTCGCTCACAGGGGTGCCCCCGGCTGAGCTACTCATGAAAAGGACGCTTAAAACTAGACTCTCGCTGGTTCACCCCAACTTGCATCAGGTAGAGAGCAGGCGGCAGCAACAAAATGTAAACGATGGTCGTGCCACTGTGTCACGGGAAATTGATCTGAATGACCCTGTGTATGTGCTAAACTATGGACATGGTCCCAAGTGGATCGCGGCACGGTAATAGCTGAAGAAGGGAATAGGGTGTTTGTAGTCAAACTAGACAATGGACAAATTTGCAGAAAGCAGCTGGACCAAACGAGGCTGCGGTTCACAGACTGCCCTGAACAACCCACAGCAGACACCACCTTTTTCGAGCCCACAACACACACCCAAAGGATCAACGACACCACGCCTGACCAGGAAATCGAACCCATCACGCCCAACAGCCCAGGCTCATCTAGCAGCCCTGCAGGGCCAACAATACGCCAGCCCAGCGAGGGCACAGCCAACACACCAGAACAGACATTTGTACCTAGGCGGTCCACCAGGGAAAGAAAGGCTCCCGACTACCTCACCTTGTAAATAGTTTTCACTTTGACTTTGGGAGGGGGGGGGGGGGGGGGAGTGATGTTGTGTATCTGTAAAGCATGCACTCTCATGTTCCACCACCAGGAAGCGCGTCCCCTGAAGTCCCAAGAGATCTCAGCATCCCTTGGGAGCACTGTATATAAGACAGCCCCTAAGGAGGGCTTATATACAGTGGAGTGTCTTAATAAAGACTGAGGTCACTGTTACTTTAACCTCCCTGCGTGCAGTCTCATGTGTGTTAGGAACACAATAATGACAATGAAGTTGATTCTGCCACATTTCCCAATACTTGGAATTAAGGTTTAGCAAGCTCTGCCTGACTGACAAGCTGCCTATTAGTTAAATGTGAAACTACAGTGGCTGAGTGGGATGTTGATGAATAGTTGTATGAAACTGGTACTTGTATGAATTGTTTGATTGTGCTGAATCTGTATTTTGAGTGGATTTAAGTAGATTGTACAAGCTGGGGGCAGTCGAGTTGCAGGAGGCCAGAAAGGTTTAGAAGACAACTGAGCCAGTGGAGTTTGGCCATGTGCTAGGCCAGTTCGGGAGAAGGAGTTTAGATACAACAATGCATGGTTTGACAGTTGGTACAGAAAGAGGATTTCAGATTTATAAAGCACTGGGAAAAAGCATGGAAAATCATTATCGATGGGATGGGATACATTAAGCTGACTTGCACAAGTGTCCTTGCAGAGAGGATAAATAGTGCAGGAGGAAGAGGCAAATCTTAAAATGCACGAGGGGTTTAGAATAAGTATAGTGAAAAGACAAAGCAATCTAAAGTGGTTAGCTTGGAGCGAAGGAGAATATGGAGCGATCTACCTTAGAGCTGATCGGAGAGAGATTAAGGAGATGGACAGTGAAGAAAAGAATAAGGAAAAAAAGAGAACAGGGTAATGAAGTGTATGAATGCGCCAGGGTTGCAGTGTTTATATTTGAATAGGCAAAGCATTAGAAAGAAAGTCAGAGAACTAGAGGCACTGGTAAGAATAGAGGGCCAAATTTTCAGGAGAGATAGAAAAGTGAAAAAAGGAGGAGCAGTGGCCTTACCAATTAAAGACCCATGGGTTGAAAACCCTGGCCCGGCTAAGCTAATGCAAATGTGGTTGAGTAGGTGCCAATGCTCTCACCAGAGTACCCAGGGTCAGGGATACACTTGTATGGAAGTGGCGTCACTGCCACTATGGGTGTATCTTGGGCATTTGCCGGAGGAAAGGCGGGGTCGGGAAATGTGGCACTAAAAAACTGCTCAATGAACAGCTGGTGCCATCAGCCAGGAAGAAATTTTTAAATATGCCCCTTTTAAGGGGGCTGAAGATAAAAAATGTCCAAGTCAATGGGAATCAGAGAGATCAGGGCCAAGGAAATTCCACGTGTGTGGATTCCTTCTCCTGACCCCGTCCCCTATAATATCATTGGCCTTGTTTGAGGCAGATGGGAGGTTCAGCCCCAAACAGGCCCCAACACAAACTCACGTCCTAGGCTGGGACATGGTGTATCTGGGTCCTAAACATTGTCCCTGTGATCAAGGTGCAATCCCCAACTGATTTAGGTTGGGAGTATTGCTGGCTCTGCTGAAATTCAGGGGCCTAATTTCACCCATAGAAAGGAAAGTTATTAAATAATAGTGGTGCTCAGTCACAGTCTGTCTGGGTTGAGTTAAAAAAAATAAGAGTTGTGTTAACATTTTGGAAGTACATTATAAACCACTTCAAATAATTGGAAAGAAATTGAGGATAAGATTTTTGGCAATTTAGAGTTATAATTATGCGGGACGTAGCAGCGCTGGATCTAGCTCTGGGTAATGAAGCAGAGTAAATGCCTTTAAAGTAGAAGAATATTTAGGAAATAGTGAATAAAACTTTAATAGGCTCACATTGAAAACAAATAAAGCAAATGAGGTACAATCATAGACTAGATGTGTGCAATAGAAGGGAATCTAGCCCAGATTAATTGGAAAGATGGCCGTTCAAACAGTGGGTCTTGACAACATCCTGGCTGTAGTGAAGATGACCTGTGTATCACTGCTAGCTGCTCCTTTAGCCAAGTTGTTCTACTCAAAAAAACAGGACAAATCTAACCCAGCCAATTACTCCCCTTTCAGCCTCCTCCCAATCATCAGTAAAGTGATGGAAGGAGCCATCATGAAGTCACACCTACTCATGAACCTGCTCACCGATGCTCAGTTCAGGTTCAGCCAGAACTACTTGGCTCCAGACCTCCTCATAGTTTTGATCCAGACAAGAACACAAAAGCCGAATGTCAGAGGAGAGGTGAGCATAGCTGCCCTTGACATCTTTTCTTCTTCTTAGGCGGTTCCTCATATCGAGGATGACTTGCTCCTAAACCAAAAAGGGATGAGTTCACAGGTGTTTCAATGAAGGACCTAATATTCCAGGTCCCGAATTACATATTGAAGGGTGGAAGATGCCTGTGCATGTATTTTTGTAACATTTGGTGGCCGTTGCACACCAGGCACCACATGGGCTTGATAGAGCTAGGTCTTGGTCCAGTGGCAAAGATTAATCAAGACGACTGGAGACCAGCCAAGCAGCGAGTTCACACTGGGGAGAGGCCATTCACCTGCTTTGAGTGTGGGAAGGGATTCACTCGGTCATCCACCCTGTTGAAACACCAGCGAGTTCACAAGTGACTGCAGGGGTTAGAATCTGCTGTTATTCAGGCTGTTAATAACATCCAGTCTGGGGGGGCAGGGGCGGGGGGTTGGACGTGGTTATGATTGCAGGAGTTCAGAGTGGTAGTGACCCACATTATTCTTGTAGAGCCCAGAGATTGCACTCTGCTCTTGCTGTGCTCCACAAATATAACTGAAAAACCTTATTGGGACTCTTCTTCGTGCCCACCAGGTTTTACTGAGCAGAGCATCCATGGCACATTAGGCCATTTAAAATTGCATCAAGGTCCTTTGGATGTCCTTGGACCCCAATTTATGTGGATTCTTAAAGCTTCTACTGATTCAGGTAAGTGCCTTAGCTGCCCATGAAAACTCTAGAGGCAATATGGTGATGGGTGGGAATCAAGCAAGAATGGCAATCTCTAATTTAACTACACTACCAGGTAGAGGGAGTTAGAGTCCCTTTTCAATGGCACCACCATTGCTGAGTCTACCACCATTAACGGCCTGCGACCACCATTAGTGACCAGAAGCTGAACTGGACCAGCCATGTGAATACCGTAGCTACAAGAACAGACAGAGCCTAGTACTTAGAGATGAGTGGCTCATCTCCTGCCCCTTTAAAGCCTCCCCACCATCTACAAGGCTTTAGTCTGGAGTGTGATGGAATTATCACCACTTACCTGGATGGACACAGCCACAACACTCTACACCATTCAGGACAGAACAGTTCACTGGTGTTTCTGCCACTGGACTCAATATCCACCACTCCTTCACCAGAGCACTGTGGTTGCAGTATGTCACAATCTGCAGGATTCACTGCAGCAACTCACCAAGGTTACTGTGACAGCACCTCCCTCCCCTGCGACTTCTACCACCAAGAAGAGCAAGAGCAGCAATGTTGTGGGCACAGCATCATCTCCAAGTTACCTTTCAAGTCATACACAATCCTGGAATTCCCTACCTAACACCACTGAAAGAAAAACATCACCACAAGGACTGCAGCAGTTTAGAACCCACTTTCTCAGGGCAACTAGGATTGGGCAATTATAGCTGAAGAACAAACATTAGCACTCAGTATACGCTGCACTGTCAATGTACCAGCTGACTCATTATGCACTGTTACTGTACTGTGTGACTTATACTGTGATGATAGAGACTTTTGGCTGCAACACAAACTTTTCTGGCTGCAAATTGAAGTTTACTGAGCTAATACACCTTTTTAAATATTGAAAGCAAGTCAGAACTCAGTCTGAGCAGGGCCATACCAAAACCTTATCCACTAAAATTATCTACTTCAATTTGAAGTAAACCAAGAGGTTTAGCGTTGCTTTACCTATGTTAATGGTATTGATTGTACAAAACTTGGATAAGTATTCAAAGAACTGATAATATTCTGAATCTTTAGTGATAGTGCAGCTAAGAATAAATCACTCACGATCAAGAGCCACTTGTATGTGTTTCTCTTCCCCCTCTAGTTACCTTGTCAACTACCCAGCTAACAAATAAATATTTTGCTGAGATTGGAGTAACCCACCCAACTCATTGGAGCATCCTAATCTCAGATTAGATTTAGAATGGATCGAGGGATCGGAACCAGCCTTGGAATCCCCAGCTGATTTAGCAATAATTTGTGCTTTCAGTCTTCACCCTAATAAAATTTGCCTTTGTGTAGAAGGTTTGCATATTTTAAATATACGGTAAAGATTCCAATTGCTGGACAAGTCTTTTAGAACACTTGCCATCACTGTTTTGAGTGCCCCAGGCACTATTTAATAGGTGAGACCCATGGTAAAGGAGGCAGTGTATATTTTCCCAACAGGTAGTGTTTAATCTGCTAATATCAATTCTCCTTGTGGATCGTGTTGAGTATTCTGGGGAGGAAATGCAATTCGCGATTGTGTGGAACTGATTCTGTAACTACTGAAAAAAAACATTTTCTCTGATCTCATGGGTTATTCGAGTTGGTTTGAAGTTAATAGTCACCAAAAGCAAAACCTCAACAAACCTCTATTTCTCTTGCTATAACCTGGTTTTAATTATTTTTAATCCTATACTCCCTGACCATGATAAAAGATCACAACCCCATTCTGGATCTTGAATAACCCATGAGCAACATCACAGGAGATCAGCTAGCAATAAAAATACATTTTAAATCGCTTCACACACCTTTCTTTTGCAGTTGCTATGAGCAGCCCTGAAGAAGGAACACTCATTTATAACAAAACAAGTTGAATAGACAGAAAATAAAAATGGATTCATGTATTTGCAGACAGACAATGATAATTGTAAATCTTATCAAGACAATATCCAGATTTTCCACAGTTCTGATCTATTTTTAGTGAAATTTTATTATGTCAAATAGTCATCTTGCTTTTGTACTTACACCTTTATGAGTTTTATCTCCTGTGAGGAAAATCTTGGAAAGGTTAAGAAGTATCGAGGAGTAAAAAAGGCTGCAGTGAATATTTTACTTTTATTAGTCTAACTTATATACTATAAACACTCAGCGTACCTTTGGCTCTGGTTTTCCTGTTATCTTTTTCAGTAGTTCATTAAGATGGCTCCAGTTCCCTTGTGAATACCAGCCAGGCTGCTCTAACGAGGGAAGTGACTCCCTTTCTTCATCATTGACTGCGAATAAATTAGAAGAGTTCATCAAAAAGATTTTACATTTCTCTCATTTATTTGAATAATAAATATCTATGTTGGGAAAATATTAGCACCATTTAGATGATCTAGCTGCTTTTCTTTTTAACATTCTGCTCCATTCACTGTACACACAATTCCCACTGTCGAGATGTAGCTCCCTTACAACCAGGGATTCTGACCTCCAGCGCTATATTCAACTTGTTTAACAGATGTAACCGATGGGATGAGTTGGGTTACTTTAAATTTTCCTACCTTTGAGACCTGGGCACTCTTAGAAAACTGCAACCCATTGACTAACAGGCAGTGGCAAATGGGAACGAGTTCCAGCTTAAAGTGTTGAACGTATAGGCCCTGGAATTATACTGTGAATACAAATGCTTTTAACTGAAATTTTGCTTCTTGCTGTTTTAGTGGGGCCATTTACGCATTCGAAACAAATGGGACAACAACTCTGCTAGATGAAGGAATATTGGACAAATGCATTAAGTGTTTGGACACCAGTTCCCCTCTGTGTCATTACAGGTAAAACTGTCCATCAGAAACCTATCTGTCTGCGCTAGATACTCTCAGGGATTCAGCACCACCATTCTTTCCTGCATGTGGGAACCACCAGGAGTTTACCTTTAATAGAAACATAGAAAATAGGTGCAGGAGTAGGCCATTCTGCCCTTCAGGCCTGCACCACCATTCAATAAGATCATGGCTGATCATTGCCTCAGTATCCCTTTCCTGCTTTCTCTCCATACCCCTTGATCCCCTTAGCCGTAAGGGCCACATCTAACTCCCTCTTGAATATATCCAATGAACTGGCATCAACAACTCTCTGCGGTAGGGAATTCCACAGGTTAACAACTCTCTGAGTGAAGAAGTTTCTCCTCATCTCAGTCCTAAATGGCCTATCCCTTATCCTAAGACTGTGTCCCCTGGTTCTGGACTTCCCCAACATTGGGAACATTCTACCCGCATCTAACCTGTCTCGTCCCATCAGAATCTTATATGTTTCTATGAGATCCCCTCTCATTCTTCTAAACTCCAATGTATAAAGGCCCAGTTGATCCAGTCTCTCCTCATATGTCAGTCCTGCCATCCCAGGAATCAGTCTGTTGAACCTTCGCTGCACTCCCTCATTAGCAAGAACGTCCTTCCTCAGATTAGGAGACCAAAACTGAATACAATATTCCAGGTGAGGCCTCACCAAGGCCCTGTACAACTGCAGTAAGACCTCCCTGCTCCTATACTCAAATCACCTAGCTATGAATTGCAACATACTATTTGCCTTCTTCACCGCCTGCTGTACCTGTATGCCAACTTTCAATGACTGATGAACCATGACACCCAGGTCTCTTGTCCAACAGCTAGTCACATGATACAATTCTTACTTGGCCTTGTCTCACCAAAATATTAATCAGTCTGCCTTTCGCAGCAATTGAAGAAGTGCACATGGAGGCTCCTGTAAGATTACAGTATCTTGTTCACACAGGGGGTTTTCCTTGTTATGGCTCTTGGTTATACTATCATATCTCAGGGCTGGTTATCCATCCGTCCGAGTCCTCACCCACACGACTCCTGCAGGGAGTTAATAACTGGTACGATGAGTCTGACTGTCCCAGTCACAACTATATGCGCTTCAATTTCAAAAACTGGAACGCTACCCGTGAGGCAACATTGCACAAACTGGCTCATCTGGCTTGAACACAAATTCTTCAACAATCCTGCTGAGAGAATGTATAGCCCTTGGAGAGCAAGATTTAATTTAAAATAATCATTTTAATATTAATCATACTAAGATCCTTGTGAATTATATTTAGTGGTTAAACAACATTCATTACTACGATAGATTAACGATCCTTGACTTCGAAATATTGGACCAAATATTGCAGTCGGAGGTTTCCCGCGGGCGGATGCCTCTGACCACAAACCGCTCCCCCCTCCCCCCACCCCTGAAAATATCTGGTGGTCCCACAACAATGTAGACTTTGGGTCCCAGGCCCAGCTGTGCAGCCTAGCGCAGAGGTCCACACATCCCCATGGGCGTATGCGTTTCCTGTGATCACGTGGGTCTGGACCACCAATGAAAATGTAGTATTCTCATTGATAATAATGGGAGCTCCAAGCTCCCAATACTATGAATGGCAATAACCCTAAAAACAAAGAAAACACAAACATTAATAAAAAAAACTTTACACTTTTTTTAAATGAATAAAAATTGAATTAAATCAAATGTTTCAGAGAAAAATGTATTTTTTTGAAATGTAATTTTTTTTTTTAAGTGTTAAAAATAAACTTACCTTCATAGACAGGATTTAAATATATTTTAAAAATCTTTTAAAAGCTTTACGCCCGCTTTTACCAGGTGTAAGAGTTTTAAAGACATGAGCAAATAGCCCAAATCTCTGCCCGTGAAGGTCCTTTTCTTTTGACAGATCACAAGTGCCGGGTTTAGGTGCATGCGCTTCGTGCGCCTAAGCCCGGAAGTCACGGGGTCTCTTTGGGCACATGTGCACATCGTCGCACCCGGAGAGGCCACAATTTACGGCCCACTATCTTGTTACCAGTTTACCAATGCAGAAT
This sequence comes from Pristiophorus japonicus, assembly GCF_044704955.1. NCBI lineage: Eukaryota > Metazoa > Chordata > Chondrichthyes > Pristiophoridae > Pristiophorus > Pristiophorus japonicus. The sequence continues at coordinate 137,336,751 of NC_091983.1, read as the reverse complement.
GATAAAATGTGTTCTAACTGAAAATATGTTTTTATTTCAGCTTTTCTCTCCCTTGTGAAAATATATTAGTTAATAATAAATCTACGCTAATAAAGGCATATCATGAATTCCTCAGGTCAGCCACACAACTCTAAGAAATTGTGCCAAAATACTCAAATCATTATTTGCACAACGCGAATCAAACAGCGATATTAAAAAATCCTTCCCATTTAATGTCATAAAACTGCTATTGCTCAACAACCATGTATGGAAATTTTAAGGACTACTTTATACAAAGCTTAACTTGGAAAGAATGTAATATGGATCAGTCTTTGGTGAACCTTGGCACAGTTAACTCTAATAACTGCTGTCATCCTGGCACTAAACATACCCTTCTCTTTACCTGTGAGTTTCACATTACGACAAAAGCAATATGCTGCTCTGGCACAACAGCTGAGCTGGCTTTTGATGTATTGGACTAGCTTTCAGGCAACTGGCACACATCCATGTTATGACATGAGGTCACTGTACGACGATCCACTTGGGCAGCTGCACAATAGGATTTTGAGATTTGATGTTAGCAACAGTGTAGATGATCCAGACTCCAGCACTGCATCTGCAAATGTCACAACAGAGGAGAGTGGGCACCAAGGTTCTCTGATGCAGCACTGGAGGCCTTGGTGCAGGAAGTGGAGAGGAGGAGAGAGGTCCTATTTCCATAGGGGCACAGGGCGATCTCGCACCCAAATCTCACAGCTTGCACACACTATCAGCTATTCAACCATGATATGTACATCAGCCAAACACATTGCACCACACTCACTGACACACTTCCCTTTCTCTTGCAGAACAAGATTACTCACAATCAGAGCTAGCACTGGCTACTCGAAGAGGCACAGGCACGCCCACATAATCTCACATCGCTGGAGACGACAGTGCTGGCAGGGCAATTGCTGAGCCCGTGGCCAGTGGTGGATCTGAAGTTATCCAACATGATGGTATACTCATACATAATCCTGCTTCTCACATCCCGCTTCCTCCTCATCCCACTATTTCTTCTGAATTACAAGCTGCAGAGGGTGTAAGCATGCACCTACTGCCTTCCCCCGCTCTCATCACTACAACCTTACCCTTGTGGCTTTCTCCTTTCAGATAGCTAGGAACTGCCATATGGCCAGGCACCATTGGTGAAGCTGGGAGAAAATGATCATGAAGACACAAGCCAGAAGTTTCTCAAAGTAGGCAAGTTGGGGCCTCCGAGATGGGTGGGAAACCTTGGAGGCCGAATTTCCCACAGGCCCCGCCAAATTTAATGGCAGGGCCTGATTTGAATGTGAGGCCTCAGATTCCTGCCCGCAGCCAGGCAGATTGAGAGGCTGGCTGGCTGCGGGCGGGTAGGCCTCAGGTGTGAGGGGTCAGTCCGGGGCCGGTATGGTCGGGGATCGGCATGGGCAGGGACCTGTGAGGGGCAGGGGCGCGGTTAGCTGGAGGATCAGAAGGGGGTTGGGGATTGGGAGGGGGTTTGCCGAAGGATCTGCGGGTTGGGGGGGGGGGGGAAGGGATGAAAGGATTGGGGCCGGCCACCGGAGGATTGTGGCCAGCCTCAGCATCATCAGTGGGGTCGGGGGGTGGTGGGGGGCAGGGAGGCCTCATGATGGAGATCGGATGCCTCATGGTGGCGTCTCCGATCGCGGGGGGTGAGTATGGTCGGGACTCTGGATCCAGGTCGGTATAAAGCCACTTATCTCCTGGATCCAGCAGTCCCCACCTCGGTTTAACTGTTGGGTTTCCCGAATTGTGTGAAACCCATCCACGGGCAGTTGAATTCAAAATGGAGGTGAAAAAAGAGGCTGCCTCATTAAAATATTTAAATAAAGGTACCGACCCTGGGAGAGGGTTGGTTCCCCACCCCTGCCCCCTCTGTCAAAACAGGAAGTGGGCGGGTTCCAGGCAGCGAATCCCAATTTAACTGCCCTCACGTTCCAAAACCACCCATTTTCCTCGGGAAATTCTGGCTACGATGTCACTCGATTTCACACTCTCAGCCACCAGCTCAGATACTGATACTCAACATACTTTAGAGGACAGGTTCCACATGGGATCTGCACATGATGAGACACCGGACATGAGTGGCCTGCAGGGGGAAAGGGTAGAGCAGGTGCCAGCTCCCTGGAGGATGAGGCCGCACATGAATTCTGTTGCAGAGGACTCAGATGAGGACTTCGATGGGGCGGCCTACAGAAGAAAACTGATGGGTATGCACACTGAAATGCTTAGTGCATTGGCAGACCTGCCAGAAAGTCTCGAGTGTAATGTCTAGGAGCATGGAGGAGTTCTGTACCAACCTTGTACAGGGCTTTGCACAGAGTTTGGAGCCCACTTTTTCCAACATGGAATTGATGGGCAACTCCATCAGTGCACTTGTGAACCCAACCTCGCTGCAGGGTCTAATGGCCGATGGCTCAGCTTCCATTCAGCACAGGCAGAAGCGACCCAACGTCTGAGTGCTGCAGTGGAAGCTCAGAATTCTGTCATGCAAGCTTATACTGCTGCCATCCTGCATTTATCAGTGTGGAAAGGGGCTTGCAGGGTCTCACAACAGTCCAGCAATCTGCCCTTCAACAATTACTAGGATTGCTGAGGCGCATCCCGGGGGACTGGCAGTGGCTCAGTGAACCACAAACCTGCTATCCTATCTCAGGATGACAGCATTCCTCCTCCCACCACTGCCACTCCTGCCCTTGCTGTTGCCTGTCAGTCAGCCAGACTAGACTGCTGCCACCCATGTCGAGTTGGTGCAGTCTACAGCCAGGCCTCCTAGGCCCACAGTTGCTCGAGGTCATCCTGCAAGGCCATCTGCAGTCTCCTCAACTGAAAGTCAGCAGCCTTCCACCAGCCATGCTGCAGTCACTGGGGTAGCACTTCGTAGAAGCACTATGGCAGGCGAAGGCACACGGAAGACAGACACTAAGGGAAGGGACAAGGGTGACTTTTCTATGTAATATTTGATGGATTGTTGTATAAAGTTGGTTTTAAATGTTTTTGTTTTGTGGTGGCTTCCATTTCAGCATTGTGTACTGGAGGACGTTGTTATGGTCCGTATCAGAGGGATGCTCAGTTGTGGGACTATTGATGAATGTTGAATTGGGTTTGCGTTCACTGGAACCGCAGTCAGATGAGTCGATCATGGTCAGCCCGGGCAGAAAGGGACTGTCTGGGTTGCCTCCTCCCTTCCGCTTCCTCCTCCTCCTCTTTCACTTCTTCCACCTCCTCAGCTGGTCACCGTATGCTTGGTGGCAAGCACTGTGTTCTCATGATGGCGAGGTTGTGCAACAGATCACAACGAATCTTGAGACACTCTCTGGTGAGTACTGGAGGGCTCCTTCAGAGTGGTCCAGGCTGCGTAACCGTTGCTTCAGCACCCCAATGGTCTGCTCTATAATGTTTTGTGTGGCAGCATGGCTCTCATTATATACATGCTGGCCACGTGTGGTTGGGTTGCAGAGTGGAGTCACGAGCCAGGTGGTCAAAGGATTGCACTTCGCCCAGCAGCCAGTCTCTGGTTTGACATGGTGGCTCAACGATTGAGGGAACAGTAGACTGGCACAAAATAAAAGCATCATGACTGCTGCCAGGATACTGGGCATTCACCATCAACCCAGACAGCAGACCTTTCTGCCCGGGCGCACACCAACTGCACAATCAGCGAGCGGAAACCTTTGTGGTTGTGGCACATCTCAGCATTTAGATGTGGTGCCCGCAAAGCCACGGGCATGCAGTCAATGGCATCCTGCACCATGGGGAAGCCTGCTATCCTGGCAAAGCCACATGCATGCTCTGCCTGCTTCTCTCTGTTTAGAGAGAAGACAATGAAGTCACCTCTCCTGGCCTAAAGAGCATCTGCCACCTCTCTGCCACCAGCAGAGGACGGCAAACTGTGAGATGTTACATATGTTGCCTCCTCCAGCCGAGGTGGATCCTGGCAAAGTTCAAGACCATGGTCACCTTCACAAGCTTTGGAGCGCTGTCCTTGCCCTGGTGTGAGTCTGCGCGTCTGGTTGCAAGAGGTGGCAGAGTTCTGTGAGCATCTCCTTCGTAAAGCGCAGATCCCTTACATACTGCCCCTGGTTCAGTTGAAGTAAAGGATTGCTCTCGGAAAATCTGAGGTGGGTAAGGCCTCCTGCTGAGAGCCCTTCTCCCCTTCCTCACCAATTATTAGATCCATCGTTGACGTCAAATCAGCTTTGCACGCTGACTGACGTCACGATCTGAGCACTCTGCATACATCCGGCGCATGCTCCTAATGGCTGCTCTCACCAGAAGTGTGCACGCACGGTGTGGACGCCATTTTTGGCACAAAACGACACCCGTAGTGCTGAAAAATTGGAAGCTACAGAGCCGAATTTTTCGCCCTTAATTTCTTTGTTTAATTCAAGACTTTTATATACAAATTCAACCTGTGGAAAACATTAAAAAAATCAACCAGCCAAAGATTTTGCAGTATATTTCATAAGGCAATTAGTACTAAAACTAGATGGAAAAAATTGTCATTCACGAGTAAATGTCTACATTCTTTATGCTGACTATGTGAGGTTCAGTTGAAGGTCAAGCATACCATAAATATTGGCAATGGGGAGAGGCCAAAAAAAGCAGATGCTAACAGCTGTTTAACATCTCAGTTTCTGACAGGCAGAATACATGTGCTATGATATCGACAATGCGATTTGCCAGACCATTATCATGGCTAATCTTTGTGATGTCCTTCAGAGTACTGGGAATTGTGAAGTTTTCAAGAATGCTAAATGAGTAAAACTGAAGATTAAAGCCAATACACACATTCACAGCTAGACATAATTTGTTTGCACAACTTCAGTATATGAGTTAATAGGGCATTCAGTGCTCTTGTACTTCCAGCTGGGAGCTACGCTTGAAGGCAGTGAGGGTTGGGGAATGAGGGCTACAATGTTGTAGCAATATCTATGACTGTGCTCCTGCCAAATGCAGCATGCCCTCAGGGAGTGCTGAATCTACTCGAATATGCCAAATATGGACCAAACATGTAGCTTTAGAATCATAAATGTTACACGGCAGAGAAACATTTTTTCAAGTCAAGTATCCTTGTCCTCAACGTTTCTTTTCCTTCTCTAATTTTATGTTGGATCTAAATATATTGTGGTTATTCTTCCTAAATGCTCCTCTACATTTTGGTTGCCACATACTCCGTTTCACTATCCAGAAGCAAGTCCAAGCAATGCTTCCTTCCTGTTGGAGTTGCAAGATATTGACTGAAGAAACTGGCTTGAACACACTCCCCTCTTTCAATGCAGACATTTTCCCCAACCCAGACTATTTTTGGATCATTAAATCTCCGACAATTATTATTCTATTGTGATGCAATGTGCCTAATTTGTCTGCGAATTTTGCGCTCAATTTCCTTTTCACTATTCGGTTGAATTTTGAAGCCGATTAACTATTTCTACCTGTATTTTTGAGAGTTAGAAAAGGATACTGTTAATGGCTTACACTGGTCAAGATAGATATTCTAATTTCTAATATGTGATATTTGGGGGGAAGCGGGGGGGTGGGGGGAAGAGAGAGATATGAAGAGAGGTGAAGATTCTGTCCTCTTGCTAATTTGATTTTTTTTTAAAGATTAGTTGAAGTTTTAAAAGAGAACAAGGTCTTGTTAAAGGAAACAGAAAGGAAGGGAAGGAGAGAAACTGTTTGCAGGTGAAGGAATCTCCAGATTGTCAAAATTTATCCCTGGGGAACAAGTGGGAGTGGGGAGGAATACATGGTGGATTAAGGGTGAGGTAAATAACACCTATTATTGCTTCCTATTGTAATAAGTTCCACCTGTCTGTATTAAATATCATCTGCCATTATTTGCCCCACTCACATATCTTGGGCCCGAAATTGGTGAAAGCTAAGTTCCACCCAAATCATCATCCTAAGTACTGTCCAAAGGACTGCTAAGATCCTGACGGTACTTTGGGCAGAGGTTTCATGAAAAAAATCTGGGAAGACTGCCCGGTGGCAAAAATGGGCCTTGCACGTCAATTCTGAGCGGCAGCTCCCATTCTCAGTGGCAAATGCAATCCTCGGCAAAGTACCGCCGAGGATTGAGTCAGGCCCAGGGAGGGGGGAACTAATAAAATAAAACATTTTCAAAACATAAAAAACCCCCCACCAGAAATTCTTCAGGGAACCCCATCCACCTAAATCCCAGCAAAAAAAATTAAGAAAAAAAGTGGACTAACCTTTTTTTGGAGGTCTTCATCCTTACCATTGAGATAAGACCTGCCTCCACGCGGCAGTATTTTCCTCTGCTGGGGCAGGGGACCGCCCGGACCAAACTGGCAACGCAGCGGGCGGGAGGACTCTTGTGGGTGTTGCACGCCGGCGCATGCCAGCGGACGGTACCCAGAGGTTCTCGCTCCCTGCCGGCAGGAAGACTCCACCAAACTCGCTCGGAGGGGAGAGCGCCCAGAAACCAGGGAGACCTCCGAGAAAACTCGGCGGCAGCAGATGGTAAGTCCACCAATTTCGGCCCCCTTGTTTAGTTCATTTTGTAATTTCTGATTCCATTTTGATGTCACCTGGAAATTTGACCCAAGTTGAACCGAGTTTATGAATGCAACTTATTGATGTAAATTAGAAACAGCGGTGATCCCAATACCTGGGTTGCCACTTCCTCAAAAAGTTCAGAGAGGTTAGTCAGGCAGCATCTTCCTCATTTAACACCATGTTGACTGCTGTTTACCAGATTGATGTTGAGATAATCCTCACGTTTACCCCTGATAATTCATTCAATTATTTTACATGGGATTGAAGTAAGGCTAATGGATCTATGGCTGCCTATGTCTGTTTTATCAACCTCTTCGAAGATGGGCACTGCAGTAGATGGTTTTAAATTTGACATCATCATGCTGATCGTCAGTGCCTCGCAAATCTCTTTGCTAGTATCTCTAAACAGTTTGAGATAGATAACATCAATGCTTTGGGATTTATTTGGTTTGAAGTCCCGTCAGGTTATCTAGAACCTCCCTGCTCCTGTACTCAAATCCCCTAGCCAACATACCATTTGCCTTCTTCACCGCCTGCTATACCTGCATGCCAACTTTCAATGACTGATGTACCATGACACCCAGGTCTCGTTGCACCTCCCCTTTTCCTAATCTGCCGCCATTCAGATAATATTCTGCCTTCGTGTTTTTGCCACCAAAGTGGATAACCTCATATTTATCGACATTATACTGCATCTGCCATGCATTTGCCCACTCACCTAACCTGTCCAAGTCACCCTGCAGTCTCTTAGCGTCCGCGCACAGCTCACACCGCCACCCAGCTTAGTGTCATCTGCAAACTTGGAGATATTACACTCAATTCCTTCATCTAAATCATTAATGTATGTTGTAAATAGCTGGGGTCCCAGCACTGAGCCCTGCGGCACCCCACTAGTCACTGTCTGCCATTCTGAAAAGGACCCATTTATCCCGACTCTCTGCTTCCTGTCTGCCAACCAGTTCTCTATCCACGTCAGTATATTACCTCCAATACCATGCGCTTTGATTTTGGACACCAATCTCTTGTGTGGGACCTTGTCAAAAGCATTTTGAAACTCCAAATACACCATATCCACTGGTTCTCTCTTGTCCACTCTACTCGTTACATCCTCAAAAAATTCTAGAAGATTTTTCAAGCATGATTTCCCTTTCATAAATCCATGCTGACTTGGACCAATCCTGTCACTGCTTTCCAAATGCGCTGCTATTTCATCTTTAATAATTCATTCCAACATTTTCCCCACTACTGATGTCAGGCTAACCGGTCTATAATTACCCGTTTACTCATTCCCTCCTTTTTTAAAAAGTGGTGTTACATTAGCTACCCTCCAGACCATAGGAACTGATCCAGAGTCGATAGACTGTTGGAAAATGATCACCAATGCATCCATTATTTCTGAGGCCATTTCCTTAACTCTGGGATGCAGACTATCAGGCCCCGGAGATTTATCGGCCTTCAATCCCATCAATTTCCCGAACACAATTTCCCACCAAATAAGGATTTCCTTCAGTTCCTCCTTCTCACTAGACCCTCGGTCCCCTAGTATTTCCGGAAGGTTATTTGTGTCTTCCTTCGTGAAGACAGAATCAAAGTATTTGTTCAAATTGTCTGCCATTTCTTTGTTCCCCATTATAAATTCACCTGAATCTGACTGCAATGGACCTACGTTTGTCTTCACTCATTTTTTTCTCTTCACATATCTCTAGAAGCTTTTGCAGTCAGTTTTTATGCTGTCAGCAAGCTTCCTCTCATACTCTATTTCCCCCCTCCTAATTCAACCCTTTGTCCTCCTCTGCTGAGTTCTAAATTTCTCCCAGTCCTCAGGTTTCCTGCTTTTTCTGACCAATTTATATGCCTCTTCCTTGGATTTAACACTATCCTTAATTTCCCTTGTTAGCCATGGTTGAGCCACCTTCCCCATTTTATTTTTACTCCAGACAGGGATGTACAATTGCTGAAGTTCATCCATGTGGTCTTTAAATGTTTGCCATTGCCTATCCACCGGCAACTCTTCAAGTATCATTCACCAGTCTATTCTAGCCAATTCACGTCTCATACCATTGAAGTTACCTTTCCTTAAGTTTAAGTCCCTAGTCTCTGAATTAACTGTATCACTTTCCATCTTAATAAAGAATTCTACCATATTATGGTCACTCTTCCCCAAGGGGCCTCTCACAAGATTGCTCATTAGTCCTTTCTCATTACATATCACCCTGTCTAGGATGGCCCTCTAGTTGGTTCTTCGACATATTGGTCTAGAAAACCATCTCTAATACACTCCAGGAAATCCTCCTCTGCCTTATTGCTACCAGTTTGGTTAGCCCAATCTATATGTAGATTAAAGTCGCCCATGATAACTGCTGTACCTTTATTGCATGCATCCCTAATTTCTTGTTTGATGCTGTACCCAACCTCGCTACTATTGTTTGGTGGTCTGTACACAACTCCCACTCGCGTTTTCTGCCCTTTGGTATTCCGCAGTTCCACCTATACAGATTTCACATCATTCAAGCTAATGTCCTTCCTTACTATTGTGTTAATTTCCTCTTTAACCAGCATCGCTACCCCACCTCCTTTTCCTTTCTGTCTATCCTTCCTGAATGTTGAATACCCCTGGATGTTGAGTTCCCAGCCTTGGTCACCCTGGAGCCATGTCTCTGTAATCCCAATTATATCATATTCGTTAATTGCTGCCTGCGCAGTTAATTCTTTCACCTTATTACGAATATTCCTCGCATTGAGGCACAGAGCCTTCAGGCTTGTCTTTTTAACACACTTTGCCCCTTTAGAATTTTGCTGTAATGTGGCCCTTTTTGATTTTTGCCTTGGGTTTCTCTGCCCTCCACTTTTACTTTTCTTCTTTCTATCTTTTGCTTCTGCCCCCATTCTACTTCCCTCTGTGTCCCTGCATAGATTCCGATCCCCCTGCCATATTAGTTTAACTCCTCCCCAACAGCACTAGCAAACACTCCCCCTAGGACATTGGTTCCAGTCCTTCCCAGGTGCAGACAGTCCGGTTTGTACTGGTCCCACCTCCCCCAGAACCGATTCCAATGTCCTAGGAATTTGAATCCCTCTCTGCTGCACCATTCCTGAAGCCATGTATTCATCTGAGCTATCCTGCAATTCATACTCTGACTAGCACGTGGCACTGGTAGCCATCCTGAGATTACTACCTTTGAGATCCTACTTTTTAATTTAACTCCTCGCTCCCTAAATTCAGCTTGTAGGACCTCATCCCGTTTTTTACCTGTATCGTTGGTACCTAAATGCACCACGACAACTGGCTGTTCACCTTCCCCCTCCAAAATGTCCTGCAGCTGCTCCGAGACATTCTTGACCCTTGCACCAGGGAGGCAACATACCATCCTGGAGTCTCGATTGCGGGCGCAGAAACGTCTATCTATTCCCCTTACAATAGAATCCCCTAACACTATAGCTCTCCCACTCTTTTTCCTGCCCTCCTGTGCAGCAGAGCCACCCACGGTGCCATGAACTTGGCTGCTGCTGCCCTCCCCTGATGAGTCATCCCCTCCAATAGTACCCAAAACGGTGTATCTGTTTTGCAAGGGGATGACTGCAGGGGACCCCTTGCACTACCTTCCTTCCACTGCTTTTCCTGCTGGTCACCCATCCCCTACCTTTACCTGCGGTTTGACCAACTCACTAAACGTGCTATTCACGGCATCCTCAGCATCGCAGATGCTCCAGAGTGAATCTACCCGCAGCTCCAGTGCCGCAATATGGTCTGTCAGGAGCTGCAGCAGGATACGCTTCCCGCACATGTAGTCGTCAGGGACACTGGAAGCGTCCCTGAGTTCCCACAAAGCAAGGAGGAGCATGGCATGTGTCCGAGCTCTCCTGCCATGACTTAACCCCGAGATTAACTTAATTTGGCAACAACAATGATAAAGGTTACCTACTGATAAAGGAAAAGAAAAAGAAAAACTATTCACCAATCACCAGCCAATCACTTACCCCCTTGGATGTGACATCACCATTCGATTTCTTTCTACTTTTTTTTTTCCTTCTCTCCCTGCATCTGCATCAGCTGACCTCTTCGACGAACTCCCGCCGCTCCAATTGATGGGCCTTTTATAGGCCTCCCTCCGACCTCCCGCGCCTCCTCGATGAACTCCCGTCGCTCCGACTGATGAATCTGCAGATACTATCTGGCCCCACTACCAACCAGGGCAGTCCATTCTTCACCTTCTAAATAAAGTACTGAAATGTAAACTGTTTTCATTTTCCCTCTTTGAGTTTTAAGACCATGCCCTCTTGTTATACAATCTGTGACTATCTTATCTTTGCCCTTTACAATCTTGCATAGATCCATGCAATCACAACCAAGCTTTCTCTTCTCCAGTGCAAATATTTCCAGTTTCTCCTCATAATTCAGGTGCCTCATCAGGACTGGAGGAGGTTCCAGAGACAGCGAAGTGTAAGACTACAAATAGATGTAAACATGAGGATGAGATTTTAAAATTTGAGGCTATGGGGGGCTGGGAACCAATGTAGGTCAGTCAGGGCAGGGGTATAGTCGTCCATAGGTAAAATGATTCATCCATGGCTAACTAAAGAAGTTAAGGATAGTATTAGATTAAAATAGGCTTATAATGTTGCAGAAAATAGCAGTAAGCCTGAGGATTGGGACAGCTTTAGAAACCAACAAAGGATGACCAAAAAATTGATAAAAAGGGAGAAAATAGAATATGCGAGTAAGCATGTAAAAAGGAAGAGAGTAGAAAAAGTAAGCATCGGTCCCTTAGGGATCGATATAGCAGAAATAATAATGGAGAATAAGGAAATGGCTGGGACTTAAACAGATATTTTATGTCTAACTTCACAGAAGACGACACAAAAAGCAAACCAAAAATAGTGGGGAACCAAGGGGCTAATAAGAAGAGGAACTTAAAGTAATTAAGATCAATAGAGAAAAAGTACTCGAGAAACTAATGGGACTAAAAGCCGACAAATCCCTTGGACCTGATGACCTACATGCTAGGGTTCTAAAAGAGATGGCAACAGAGATAGTGGATGCATTGGTTGTGATCTTCCAAAATTCTCTCAATTCTAGAACAGTCCCAGCATATTGAAAGGTAGCAAATGTAACCCAGCTATTCAAAAAAGGAAGGAGAGAGAAAACAGGGAACTACAGGGCCAGTTAGCCTGACATCAGTCGTAGGGAAAATGCTGAAATCCATTATTAAAGAAGTGGTAACAGGGTACTTAGAAAATCATAATACAGGTTGAACCTCTCTTATCCGGGACTCCTTTATCCGGCACCACCCCTCGGTATGTCCACCAATTTCTGGCCCAGAGAGTTCGCGGTGTATATTGGCCTTTATTGCAAGGGGGTTGGAGTACAAGAGCAAGTAAGTCTTGCTACAATTAAACAGGACTATGGTAAGACCACACCTGGAGTATTGTGCACAGCTTTGGTTTCCTTATGTGAGGAAAGATATACTTGCCACAGAGGCGTTGCAACAAAGGTTCACTAGATTGATCCCCAATATGAGAAAGTTATCCTATGAGGAGAGATTGAGGATTAGACTTACACTCTCTAGACATTAGAAGAATGAGAGGTGTATCTCATTGAAACATACAGGATTCTGAGGAGGATTGACAGGGTAGATGCTGAGAGGTTGTTTCCCCTGGTTGGAGAGTCTAGAACTCGAGGGTATAGTCTCAGGATAGGGGGTCGGTTAATTAAGACTGAGATGAGGAGGAATTTCTTCACTCAGAGGCTTGTTTATCTTTGGAATTCTCTACCCCAAAGGGTGGTGGGTACTGAATCATTGAGTATATTCAAGGCTGAGATCGCTAGATTTTTGGACTCTAGACGAATCAAGGGATATGGCTATCAGGCAGGAAAGTGGAGTTGAGGTCGATGATCAGCCATGATCTTATTAACTGGCGGAGCAGGCTCGAGGGGCCGTGTGGCCTACTCCTGCTCCTATTTCTTATGTTCTTATATTTTTAATGGGTGAGCGGGACTTGGCGCAGAACAGCAAATGGGCAGCAGAGTTTTGGATAAGCTGAAGTTTGTGGATCGATTGACATAAAGCAGTCTTTGACCCACTGACTTCTGTGCGTAAATTCCTGATATCTGCACCTGGGTAGCAAAACTCTGTGCCTGCAATGTGAAGTCATAAATTTTACTCTTAAGTCTCTTGTTGCATTTACACTGGGAAAAAACATAATTTCTGCCTCCAAAGACTATACAAGAGAACTACTCAATGAGGATAAAACTGGACCAATAATATTCAAAGTAGATTTTGATCATAAGATACACAGAAATCAGCCTAGATTTTTTACTTATCCATCTCAATAAAGATTGCAGCAACACCCCAACTTTCTAAATTCTTGATCAGGAGCCACAGCTAAGCTTAAGTTTGTCACTTTTTGTTATGTACAATGGAAACCATGAGTGAAAATAGTGATTTACATTTCATTAAACACCTCAGATTCTTTGAATAGTACCCCTTATAATAAACTATGGTACAATGCACTGGAGAGGCAGTTACATGAACAGAAGACAGATTTCTGAGAATTGTAAGAAACCAGATTGCCAACTCGCCATGTAGATGGCAAGGAATTTTACATCTGAGCAGCAGCTGGGAAACAAAAGAGTTAAAGATTTAAAACAGACGCTCTTTGTGTCTGCGTTTCATTTTCAAGACCTTTAAGCTATGTCAACTTGGCGCCGTTGAATTCTAACACAAAGTTAGGAGCCTCACACTTCAGTTCCAGGGCATAGCGAAGGATCATCTTCCATTTAAAGTACCCTCCCTAAAAGAATGAGGAACATTCTATTTTTTGTATGCATAAAATGAAAATCAAAAAGGGCACCTATAATTCTGAATTTTTAGAGCACATGCTGTCAATGAATTATGATCTACAAAAGCTATTTAAGATATTTATATTTTTTAAGCTATATTATTTTCATTCCAACCATTTGATCCCCAATGTTGCTAAACTTGGCATGCTTTCGCTTCAGTCAGGAGGGTCAGGTTTAAATACTTTTCCTGGCTGCCATCAATGGCATTCTGCGAATGACAAGAGGTGTTTCTGTAAGGCAGAGGCTAGTTCTGCTATCTTTTGCTTCAGAGAAGAAGGAATCCACTGCAACAAAGATAAGCCTTTCTAAATGTGTCAAGTTATTGGAGCTATGAAGCTATCCTTTACCATTATATATTGAAACTTTTAAGGACAGATGATTAGATATTCATCTGAATTCTCATTTATTGCTTGAATATTTTCACTCACATATGTCAATCCCATTTTTTTCTCTTTATTATTTAAAAAGGCTTACAAATTATCGGCAAATACAAAAGTTATGGTCAATGGAATTTACAATCTGGTTATTTCATTGGTGAGTTTCCCCTCCATCTTAGGTCATTTCACCATGGTAGTAAAGGAACTGAATTGATTCCTCCTCTGCAAAATCAAATAAATTATGCCTCAGAAGCCGTAACTGTTTCCAAAGATTTAAGAGACTGTTTGTCAAAGTGTAAAGAGAACATTTCATGCTTCAGGAAATGACCTTTATACCATGATTCAATTGTATCACGTGTTCACAACATTTTCTTCTATACAATGGCTTTATGATTTACAGTGGAGGGGGACCAACATAAAACTGTACTAACACAGGAATACCTGAAATACGAAGTGATTAAAAACCTGACTTCTAGAAATACAACACATAAAATCTTGTACATGAACTAACAGTTCCGATGCTAACCACATAATCACAACTACTTCCAAGAAAATAGAATATGCCACAACTCAGTTCAGGACAGCTACAACACTTCATTGACTCCCTGGTGCACACACTGGGCTCAAAATGGCCCAGGAGTTGCGCTGTGTTTTTTGGAGCAACTTGATTTTTCTGGAGTATCTTAAAAATCCCAATTTTGCACATTCAATTTGCGCCAGTGTAAGTGAGTTAGTTAGGATTTTTTTCGTTGAGTTTAGTTTTTTTTCAAAATGGAGCGTTACCATCCACCTACACCCGTTTTGGCCATTTAGGCCACTTTGGACAGCTAATAGTTACTCCAAATCTACTTAGGCCAGCGTATGTGACCACTTGTGGCCGCACAGAAAACCCTTGCAGAGAGTTAAGAAACCAGCGCAGGTAGGGACATCGGAGGCCAGCAGAACTTAATGACTTGACTAAAGAATGTGAATAGGATCAAACAGCTATATATGACATCATATGACAAACTTGGCAAAGTTAATTTACTATACAACAGAAGCATTCATGGAAGCTTAAACTACAAAAATAAAAGAAGTAAAGAGACAAAACATATTTCCAATTTTTTCAAAATATCCAAATAAAAAATAGAAGTACCTCCTGCTCGTAATTCTTATGTTCTCCCAGCTGCCTAAGCTCACTCACCATCATAGAACTATTTTATACCATATAGCCAGGACATTTACTGTTTGTTTTATGCTTTTAAATATTTTGAAAATTCAAGCAAAATTATTCCACCAAATCTAATGTTCAAGAATTGATTATGATGTATTTGAAAGTATTTTCTATTAACTTAGTTAGGAAAGTATTTTCATCAACAGGGTTAAGGAAAGTCTTGAGTAAGCTCATTAAAATTACTGGCTACTCAATTATCACACCACCCCCCTGGGATCAAAACTCCCCTCGCCCCCCCCCATCCCCGCCGCCCCAGTTTGGGTCCCGCACCAACCTGCTTGTTGTGGCCTTCTAGCCCAGGAAAGCAGCAGGCTGGCCTGTGTGGCAGGCTACTCGGCCCGGGGATAGGGGCGGGATGCATCGGGCCCCACGCTGCATCACACACACAGAGGCTGAGGGCAGGAGATACTGCGCATGCGCGCACACTCCAAAGCGCATGTACAGAGCTGCCAGCACTGTTTCTTGCGCAGGGCCCTAGCTCCGCCCCCCAATCGACTGGCCATGCTGCGCCAAAACCCTGGAGTGGCAACACAGTGGCCAGAATAGGGGGAAATTATTTTGGCGCTGTTTTCAGCCCATAAAGTCGGTGCATCTCTGCTGAGTGTACCGAAAAAAGGGGTGGCCAAATTTGAGCCCACTGTTCCTGATTCTTCCTACAGAAGAAGAAAACCAACATGAGGTAGTTTTCCGATTTTGCACTCATGGTGCAGAAGCTTGTTCAGCAGGAGTGCGCGTTGCACACGAATTTCCAACCATTTAAATCGCCAGTTGGAAAATCGTGGGCAGCTAATGCCCAAATGCTCCCGGCAAGGAAGGCTCCGTTCCAGAAGTGCAAAGTTGGAAAATTACCCCAAGCAAATGCACAATTTCTCCACACTTAAACATAAAACTAAGTAGCCAGTCCCACCCTCTCACATGCTAATAAAGATAACTTCCCCTTCAGTTTGGATATGTACAGCAATAGTGTAAAACCAATAGGGGTATTCAAGACAGACCACATATTCCAGTCTATATGTTAAACCTTGATGTAGGATTGTATGACCGGGCAATTCACGGCCGTAAGTAATGTACGGATATAACCTATGCTTTTCATATCAGTTATGTCTTGTATCAGTATGACTTCCACACCGATGTAACCAAGTTGACCAAACAAGCTAGCACTGAAGATCTCCAGGGTGACTCATCATATATATCAGTGCAACACTACTGATGGTCATTCACCTCTCTAAACTCCATGCTGTAATGAAAGCAGTATCAACTAGTCACAATAAGGAATGCTTTAGAAACTTGAAAAAAACACAGCCAGCTAAATAATCTGTAACCTAAACATTTTAAAAAATAGGATAAAGAATATGACAGTTTATACTACTGAATATTTAAATTTTAAAATAAGGAAACTAAACCTACTTTGCTATTAGTGGTAACTCCAGTTTGCTGATCAGTACTTGCCATACTCAATGGACTAAACTTCTCTGGTCATGCTGTCCGTCATTACAAAGTGTTGCATAACATTGCAAATATGCATCATTTTCAATGTCAAAATAAACTCACAAGTACAAAGTTTTAACCATCTACAAGAACTCTCAACACTTGAGACAATGCTGCTTCCAAGTCCACGTTAAACAATGTTACCCTGCCGGCACCTCAGCAAACTATTAATTGTCTCAATGATTAACAATCAATATATCACAAGCACAACACAATCAATTTACGCCAGAAAACTAAAACATTACAATGTTTTAATGCTGACAATGTCACAGTAAAGGAGCAGGGGGGAAGAGACATTTGATAGGATAAAAATAAAGAGGTACTTCAAAGATGGCAGCGCTCAAAGTAGAAAAGTCAACCAGTCCGGGTAGGATGCGTCCGAGGCTGCTGAGGGAAGAAAAGGTGTAAGTATCAGTGGCTCTGGCCACAATCTTTCAAACATCCTTGGACATGGGAGTGGTGCCAGAGGACTAGAGCGTTGCAAATGTAACAGCCCTATTCAAAAAAGTGGAGGGGGATAAACCCAATAAGTACTGGCCAGTTGACCTAATGTCGGAAGCTTTTAGAGACCATAAAAAGGGACAAAATTGTCACTTGGAAGAACATCGGTTAATAAATTGCAGCCAAAACGAATTTGTTAATTGTGCAAATTGTGTCTGACAAACTTGATTGAGTCTTTGATGAAATAACAGAGAGGGTTGATGAGGGTAGTGCAGTTGATGTTGTGTGGTATGGACTTTCAAAAGGCATTCGATAAAGTGCCACATAATAAACTTGTTAGCAAAATCAAAGCCCATGGAATTAAAGGGGCAGTGGCAGTGTGGAAACAGTGAGGAGGATAATAACAGACTTGAGGAGGACATAGTGTCTATGTTTTGGAGCAATCCAAAACTACTCCCATTGCTCCATGCTTTAGCCATAACCTTGGATCTTCCTCTGCGTAAAATATATATCCAATTGTTCCCTAAAACATACAATAGCTTCAGCCTCAAATACTCAGTGTAAAGTGTTCCATCCTTCAACAACATTCTATGTGAAAAAATTTCTCCTAATCACTCTCCCTATGTGACTGATAATTTTACAGTGGTAACCCCTTATCACTGGCTCCCCAGAGTAGATAATATTTCCCTATTTAAGCTATCAAAACTCTTCCTTACTTCCAAAATCTCTATTAAACCTCCTTATAATCTTTCATACAGCAATGGAAATAGTCTCACTATCTCCTAATAACCATCTTTGGCATCATTTGGAGAATCTACGCTGTACACTCTCTAGCCTGTAATGTCTTCCAAAAGAGAATCCAAAACTGCACTGCAATGTTTTGTATAAATTCATCATTATTAGCTCTCTAATCTTGTACTCTGTGCCCCTATTTATAAAACCTCAAAGTCTATAGGCTTTTTTAATAACTTGTATCTACCTGCCCTTGCATTTTCAGAGAATTATGTATTTGAACTCTTAGGTCTTTCTGTTCATTAACATCCGAGTTACATTTTAAAGATGTTTTTAAAATGTAATATTCTAGATTAAAATAAATATCTCAGAACTTCAGAGAGGAAACCCAAAAGATATGGCACCACAAAGTACAGAAAACCAAACAATATCAGGACTACCATGGGTTAAATCCATCCCGGTCCACTCTGATAGGGCCCCATATCAAATTGTTTGCCAGTTTCAATCCAGTTCGAAGTGAGCATAAATTCATAGCATCTTTGATGCAGCACGATCTTTGGCAAACTCAAAGAAGTTGCAATAATAGGTTCTGTGGGAAAGAGAATATTCATACTGGTTCAAGTGGGGGTGCAGTTCTGAGGCTATCGTTAGGGTATATTCCTGGGATAGGGTACAGAAAGTTTTAAGGGTTGATTTTATGAAGTTACATACACAGCAGGGAATGCAGATCAGAAATTCAGGCATATTCTCCCCATGATTTGCTGGAGTAGATTTTTGGCTTTATTGCCTGGGCAGTAAAGGAATGAAAATGAGCTGATTTCTGTAACGGGCGGGAGGTCCATTCTGCGAGATTACTAGCTAGGTGGTGAAGACAAAAATCTACCCCGTTGACTGTTAATTTTGCCCACGATTTTCTAATATTTTCTACTGGTGGTTGAGCATCTGCAACGGGAATGCATATTCATGAAATTTACCATTTCGTCTTCATGCAGTCTGTGCTATAGTTTTTTTTATTCATTCACGGTATGTGGGCATCGCTGGTAAGGCCAGCATTTGCCCATCCCTAATTACCCTTGTGAAAGTGGTGGTGAGCCGCCTTCTTGAACCACAGCAACAGCGGTTTGATACAACTGAGTGGCTTGCTAGACCATTTCAGAGGGTAGTTAACAGTCAGCCACTTTGCTGTGGGTCTGGAGTCACATATTGGCCTGACATGGTAAGGTCAGCAGATTTCCTTCCCGGAATGACATTAGTGAACCAGATGGTTTTTTATGACATGGTCACCATGACTGACACCAGCTTTTTATTCCAGATTTAGTAAATTAACTGAATTTAAACTCCCCGTGGTGGGATTTGAACGAACATCTCCGGATCATTAATCCAGGCCTCTGGATTATTAGTCCAGTAACATAACTACTATGCTACCTGGCCTGAGAGTACTTGATGCCAACATTGGGTGCAAAGTGAAAATCCTGCCTTTCTTCAAACTGTAATGGTTCTGTATTATATATTTTTATATGAAATTTTAGATAGACCAATTTATTGTGAATTTAAAGTGAAGCTCTTAACTGCATTCTGCATGGAATAAAGCAACACACAAATATCATATGTAGCTAGCTGCTAGTTTCAAGGGCCATTGGCCCACCATAGCTAATGGAAAAGTCTGCAATCAGAATCTAGCTAGATCAAGATTGTCTGGTACCTCAAGTTGCTAAAATTATAATGTATGCTTGTTTTCCATTGTGGCATGAATAGAACTCCTTGTCTGTGATTATTGCAACTATTAAGGGAGTGTTACACTCTACAGAAATTGCAAATTGCTTTGTTTGAGGCCTGGCAAAATAAATAACTCACCAGGCAGCTAAAAGGCTGCTATTCACATCTCTCCCATTGGGTGGTAGAAATAATATTCTATCATCTGTCTGTTGAGAAATAATCTTGGTTCGCTTTAAGGAAACATGCCTAAGTGTTAAAGGATTGCTTTAATCTGGGATGTCAAAAGTTTACTTGCAGTGGTATAGGTGTCGTTGGTGCCCAAACTATATTCATCAAACTGGCAGCTTCAAGATTCTGAAAACATTCTAACATTTTTGAAAATATTGTTTGAAGTTTAATGTATTGCATAAGTCAAGCATTGTTTGCTGATTATCTGTGATATTTATTTTGCTTATGTGTAGTTATAATCTTATAAATGAAGTAAATATATTCGCTAGTCTTGTGAAAATAAAATTCTTCCAATTGCTGGTCTTACTTGAGACTCATTAATCTCAAACGTCAGTCCTGTAGTTCTGGATTCCAAGTTCAAGTCATCGAATTATGTCTAGTTAAATATCTCAGCATTAAGTGTCAACTGTGGCTCAGTTTGTAGCATGGAACATAGAGAGAGATAATAAGAGTTTCTACAGGTATATAAAAAGGAAATGAGTGGCTAAAGTAAATGTTGGTCCCCTAGAGGTTGAGACGGGGGAATTAATAATGGAGAACAGGGAAATGGCAGAAATGTTGAACAACTATTTTGTATCAGTCTTCACGGTAGAAGACACTAAAAACATCCCAATAGTGGATAATCAAGGGGTTATCGGGAGGAACTTAATACAATCACTATCACTAAAGTAGTAGTACTCGGTAGAATAATGGGACTAAAGGCGGACAAGTCCCCTGGACCTGATGGCTTACATACTAGGGTCTTAAAAGAAGTGGCTGCAGAGATAGTGGATGTATTGGTTGTAATCTACCAAAATTCCCTGGATTCTGGGGCGGCCCCTGCGGATTGGAAAACCGCAAATGTAACGCCTCTATTTAAAAAAGGAGGCAGACAAAAAGCAGGAAACTATAGACCAGTTAGCCGAACATCTGTCGTTGGGAAAATGCTGGAGTCCATTATTAAGGAAGCAGTAGCGGGACATTTGGAAAAACATAATTTAATCAAGCAGAGTCAGCAAGGGTTTATGAAAGGGAAATCATGTTTGACAAATTTGCTGGAGTTCTTTGAGGATGTAACGAGCTGGGTGGATAAGGGACAACCAGTGGATGTGGTGTATTTAGATTTCCAGAAGGCTTTCGATAAGGTGCCACGTAAAAGGTTACTGTACAAGATAAAAGTTTATGGGGTTGGGGTAATATATTAGCATGGATAGAGGATTGGACTAACTAACAGAAAACAGAGAGTCGGGATAAATGGGTCATTTTCATGTTGGCAAACAGTAATTAGTGGGGTGCTGCAGGAATCGGTGCTGGGTCCTCAACTAGTTACAATCTATAGTAATGACTTGGATGAATGGACCGCATGTAACGTAGCCAAGTTTGCTGATGATACAAAGATGGGTGGGAAAGCAAATTATGAGGGAGACACAAAAAATCTGCAAAGGGATATAGACAGACTAAGTGAGTGGGCACAAATCTGGCAGATGGAGTATAATGTGGGAAAGCGTGAGGTTATCCACTTTGGCAGAAAAAATAGAAAAGCAAATTATAATTTAAATGGAGAAAAATTGCAAAGTGCTGCAGTACAGAGGGACCTGGGGGTCCTTGTGCATGAAACACAAAACGTTAGTATGCAGGTACAGCAAGTAATCAGGAAGGCAAATGGAATGTTGGCCTTTATTGCAAGGGGGATAGAGTATAAAAGCAGGGAAGTCCTGCTACACCTGTACAGGGTATTGGTGAGGCCACACCTGGAATACTGCGTACAGTTTTGGCCTCTGTGTTTAAGGAATGATATACTTTCATTGGAGGCTGTTCACTGAAGATTCACTAGGTTGATTCCGGAGATGAGGGGGTTGACCTATGAAGATAGGTTGAGTTGTTTGGGCCTATACTCAGTGGAGTTCAGAAGAATGAGAGGTGAGCTTATAAAACATATAAGAAAATGAGGAGGTTCGACAAGGTGGTTGCAGAGAGGATGTTTCCACTCATAGGGGAAACTAAATCTCGGGGACATAGCCTCAGAATGAGGGGCCGCCCATTTAAAACTGAGATGAGGAGGAATTTCTTCTCTCAGATGGTTGTAAATATGGAATTCTCTGCCCCAGTGGAGGCTGGGTCATTGAATATATCTAAGGCGGAGATAGACCGATTTTTGAGCGATAAGGGAATAAAGGGTTATGGGGAGCGGGCAGGGAAGTAGAGCTGTCCGTGATCAGATCCGCCATGATTTTATTAAATGGTGGAGCAGGCTCGAGGGGCCAGATGGCCTACTCCTGCTCCTATTTCTTATGCTGTTGCCTCTGCGTCAAAAGGTTGTGGGTTCAAGTCTCACTCCAGAGACTTGAGCACAAAATCTAAGCTAACACTCTAGTGCAATACTGGGGGAGTGCTGCCCTGTCAGAGGCGCCTTCTTTTGGATGAGATGTTAAACCGAGGTCCCGTTTGCCCACTCATATGGATGTAAAAGATCACATAGCATTATTTTGAAGAAGAGCAGGGAAGTTTTCCCTGATATCTTGGTGAATATTTATCTCTCAACCAACGTTCTAAAAAGCAGATGATCTGATCATTATCACATTGCTGTTTGTGGGACTCTGCTTTATGCAAATTGGCTGCCGCATTTCCTACATGACAACAGTAACTACACAGTAAAGCACTTTGAAAGAAAGAACTTGCATTAATTTAGCACCTTTCACAACCTGAGGTCTTCCCAAAGCATTTCACAGCCAATTAAATAGTTCTGAAGTGACGTCACTGTTGTAATGTAGAAAATGCAGCAACCAATTTATGCACGTCTTGAGGTCATGAAATTGCTTTCTGATATTCTTGCGATATTAATTTTTTCTCAAATTGATTGTGATTTATAGTAGATGCTGGACAAATTATCTGCAAATTATGGGCAAAGTAAGGAACCTGGAATTCAGGAGCGCCGTGATTTTCTGTGCACTAAAATGAATGGACAGCAAATGAAGTGGGACTCGAAAGCAATTTTCTGATATACACTCCTTGCAGGTGATGCTGCACTCTGGGAGCTCTCAATCACTAAATTTACCTATTTTGAGTTTACAAATTTTGAGTATATTCAAGACAGATTAGAGTATATTGAAGACAGATTGATAGATTTTTGGATATTAAGGGAATCAAGGGATATGGGTATAGTGCAGGAAAGTGGAATTGAGGTAGAAGATCAGCCATGATCTTATTGAATGGCGGAACAGACTCGAGGGGCTGATCCTAATTCTTATGTTCTTATCTTATGTACCTTTGCTTTACATTCTGAAGACAGATTTGGAGGGCGGAAGTAAAGAAAATGGCAAATGGGAATTAAATACAGAAACTGCAAACACTAATTGGAGACAATACTATTAAAAAATTCACTGGTTTACCTGAATGTTGAGTACAGACACAAATAGCCCAAGGCAGAGGGAGTGAGAATTAGCAGGAAAATGTCTTTCTTATTTCAAAATTCTTTTTATAATTTAAACAATCCAAAACTGCATGGGAAGAGGCAGAAGGTATATTCCAAGCTGGTGAAAATGTAGTTTTTCTGGTCAATTTTGTACAAGGAAAAGAGATTGAACCTGGGGAAAAAAATACTGAAAATTCTCATCATGTATACTGTATGGTGAAGAGAACGGTGAGTCATTCTACACTGTAACCCGGATTTTGTGGTAAAAATAACAATGAGGCTATCAGCGCACACCATTATTAAAGACTAAATCGGATAGCAACTTCCGATGAACACATGTTCGCAGTTAAATGTGGAAATCAGGAAGTTGCTATTTGAATTGCCCTGATCCTCCGCAAGCTTCACGATATCTCTCCGAGGGAATCGACATTGAAACACATGGAAGCGCATGAAGTTGCAGTATTTATGTGATAGATACACACTAACCTCGCCAGAAAAGATTGGGGCTAATCCATTCCAGTGTAAATTTTAATGGTGTGATAAGATTTAATTACTGTCAAACAACCTCTCTGGCACTGAAAACTAACTTTTACAAGTGTGGAGTCTCATGGTTTAAAAAAATCTTTAAAAACTATTTCTTTCTGTCTCTTATCTCTCTCTTAATCCCATCTCTCTTTTCTCTTAATGTTGCTTCCTGTACATGATTTTGCATTAAATTAATTATTCTCATTTATACTTTCTGGTTCAGATTGCGTGCCTCAGTAAGGATTCTTCAATCTGATTGGTTAAGGAGATATAGAGTTGTTTGCCTTTTTCACACTAGTCCCAGATCCCTTGTAAAGCCCACAGAAAGTTTGTGTGCAAGTGTAAATGGAATGAGTGCATGCGCCGTTCATTCACTGCTGACCGCAAAATCTGAATGATTAATTACTTCACACAAATAATTTTTGTACTTTAGAATAACATTTCACTAGGTTTGTAATGTATAAACATATATATTGAAAGAAAAGCTGCAGATGATTTATAATATTTGTTATGATATTCTAAGTTAATGTATTTATCCTGCACAGTGCAAAATAAGTCTTCAAAGGGAAATGGTAACAGGATATTACATCTGTTAGTTAAAAACATATGACATTTTAAGTTCAAATTCTTTCTCTGATTTATTTCCAGAAAGGAACTTAAAAGGCCCATAATAAACCGAGCACATCAATGCCTGTCAAAGCACACTCCACTTCACCAGGTTGGAATCCACTATTGCCATTACTTTAAAACCTGTATACCATGTGTTTCAAACAGTGTAACGCCATAACGAAACTTACTTGAAATTACAATTTGGAGGTTACATCAAGACAAATCTGACATTAAAATCTGACATTTGACAATGTAAACTTGTTGACAGTCTATCTGAGAATTCTATCTTTAAGGTGAATTCGTATTTTTATCCAATCTCTGAATTATACATATCTAAGAGCTATTCCACTCTCACTTCTCCCTCCCCTGTCCAAAACCTCCTGTGGTTTAAGTTTTTCTGCAGCTCCTCTCTTTCCTTTTCTTCTGTTTCTAGCCAACCTGATACCATAGCCTGATACCACAACCTGATAAATATTACAAATTAAACTGAAATTTTGATTATAATAATGGAAAGACAATGCATTAGTAAATACATTTTGACTGATAAACACATTTTGACTAAACTCCATGTTTGATTCCCTCCAATCTGGTTTCTGCCCCTGCCACAGTACCAAAACTGCTCTCATCTAAGTCACAAATGACATCTTTTGTGACTGTGACAAAGGAAAACTATCCCTCCAGTCCTTCTTGACTCGTATGTAGTCTTTGACACAATTGACCACCCCATCCCTCTCCACCGTTGTCCAGCTGGGTGAGACTGCACTTGCCTGGTTCCATTCTTATCTATCTAATCGTAGAGAATCACCAACAATGGCTTTTCTTCCTGCTCCCGCATCATTACCTCTGGTGTCCCCCAAGGATCTATCCTTGGTTCCCTCCTATTTCTCATCTACATGTTGCCCCTTGGCATCATCATCTGAAAACACAGCATCAGTTTGCACATGCACACTAACGACACCCAGCTCTACCTTACCACCACTTCTCTCGACCCCTTCATGCTCTTTAAATCGTCAGACTGCTTGTCCAACATCCAGTTCTGGATGAGCAGAAATGTTCTCCAATAGAATATTGGGAAGACCGAAGCCATTGTTTTTGGTCCCCACCACAAATTCCGTTCCCTAGCCACTGACTCCATCCCTCTCATTAACATATGTTTGAGCCTGAACCAGACTGTTCGCAACCTTGGTGTCATATTTGACCCTGAAATGAGCTTCCGACCACATAGCTACACCATCACTAAGATCACCTACTACCACCTCCATAACATTGTCCGTCTCCACCCTTGCCTCAGCTCATCCGTTGCTGAAAACCTCATTCATGCCTGTTATCTCTGGACTTGACTATTCCAAAACACTCCTGGTTGGTCTCCCACATTCTACCCTGGCTGCCCGTGTCCTGACTCGCACCTAGTCCTGTTCATCTGTGCTCATTGACCTACATTGGCTCCTGATTAAGTAATGCCTCGCTTTCAAAATTCTCATCCTTATTTTCAAATCTCTTCATGGCCTTGCCCTGCCCTATTTCTGTAATCTCCTCCATCACCACAACCAACCACCGAACCCCCCCCACCTCCCACAAAAAAAACTATCTGCGCTCCTCTAATTCTGCCCTCTTGAGCATCCTTGATTTTAATCACTCAACCATTGGTGGCCGTGCCAGCTGTTGCCTACGCCTTAAGCTCTGGAATTCCTTGCCTAAACCTTAGCCTCTCTGTCCTCCTTTAAGCTGTTCCTTAAAACCTCCCTATTTGACCAAGCTTTTGGTCACCTGCCCTAATTTCTCCTATGTGGCTCGGTGTCAAATTTTTTGTCTTATAATACTTCTGTGAAGCACCTTGGGACGTTTCACTATGTTTCAGGTGCTATATAAATACAAGTTGTTGTTATATTAATCTACAATTATTGTCTAATTTTTAAAAAGAGTTTTTCTGATACAATTGCCAACTTAACTGAACACCTAGCAAGTAAATAACTTTGTTAGTTGGCTAGCTCTTTAAAATCACAAAACATTTTCTCTCTACACCTATTGCATTAATTCTTGTTAACTAACTAGTTGTAATTGCAAACTACATTTTAGTGGAAACTTCTTGGGACCACATTTAACAGTTCAAACTACATATGATGTGTATAACATTTTGGAAATTTAGCAATCCACTAAAATAAGCTGATTAGAAAGAAACACACTTCCATTTATACAGCACCTTATCAAGTTCTCAGGACATTCCAAAGTGCTTCACATCCAATGAATTACTTGTGACGTGTAGTCACTTCTGTTATACAGGCAAAGATCAGAATTAATAGCAGTATGAAACCATTTACATTTGTATAATCTATGATAATTATAAGCATGTTATGGTTATACTACCAGAATCAGCAACAACTTGCATTTATATAGAGCCTTTAACGTAGTAAAATGTCCAACACTACTTCACTTTGACACAAAAGTGGTCGTGTCGGCAAACTAAACCACTTATAAATATGACCTACTGGATCACCTGGGATGTTTATGAGTCTGAAATCTTATTTTTTGTGGTGCAAAAGTGGTGTCATTCTGGTATAGCGTTAGATTCACCAGAGTTACACCTGTTTCAAATGAATGGAGAAGTGTCACATATAAGAGATAGGGAGCTGTGAGTTTACCTTAGCTGTTCTGGTGAAGTTGTTAAGTCGAGTCTTTGAGTTCAAGGAAGTGGCACAAAATAGGCCACACATTCTTGGCGCGTCTCCAGCCCCAAACAGGTCATTCCCCACTTGTTCTGTACCTCCTTTGGAGCATATACAGCCCAGCTCCCTGAAGTTTTGTTGCTCATCTCTTTGATATGCTGCCATTCTTCTTGCCCGGTTTGCCTGTTCACAATGCACCTTTAAGCACTGCTGCCATTATATGCTGCCACTGCACCAGGTCTCTGCTGCTCCAGGCATTTTCTAGCTCCAATCCCTCCTGCCACTCACCCCCCTCCTCCTCACTCTCACAACCTACACGCCTCTGCATATGTAAATTAGCCAACTCTGCAATTTATGGCAGGGTCAGCATCGTGACCTCAAGGCAGCCGAAAGTTTTGCTCCACCCAAGTACTGACAGCACCAATGGAATTATGAGCCCAACTAGTTACCTTTGAGTCTTTCTAACATTAGGAGGGAAACTGTGCTGCCACTTGTACACCAGCAACATTAAAAACTAACAGCCCATATGGCATGACACTCCTTTGTTCCTAAGTTCAATATAAGGAAAAGCCATACATTTTTCATACCTCGGGAGCCTACTATCAGCAAAGGCAGACATCGACGACGAGGTCCAACACCGACTCCAGTGTGCCAGAAAGTAATGCTGCAGAAGGATGCCAGTTGAGTTTATAAACACTGTTTCAAGATTTTAGTCCCTTCTTTCAAAATGAAAATGTTCCTAAAATGAACCCCATATCCAGTACACTTTCTGGTAAACAACAAGCTTAAATTATACACTTTACATCCATCCTACTTATTTTAGTATGTTATAGCTTTAAGAACAATTGAAAATATTAATTTTCATTTATATAAATGGGATTGGGGGTAGTGTGCTGACGTGGATTGAGAACTAGTTGGCAGACAGAAAGCAAAGAGTAGGAGTAAATGGGTACTTTTCAGAATGGCAGGCATTGACTAGTGGGGTACCGCAAGGTTCTGTGCTGAGGCCCCAGCTGTTTACATTGCAGGTTAATGATTTAGACGAGGGGATTAAATGTAGTATCTCCAAATTTGCGGATGACACTAAGTTGGGTGGCAGTGTGAGCTGTGAGGAGGATGCTATGCGGCTGCAGAGTGACTTGGATAGGTTAGGTGAGTGGGCAAATGCATGGCAGGTGAAGTATAATGTGGATAAATTTGAGGTTATCCACTTTGGTGGTAAAAACAGAGAGACAGACTATTATCTGAATGGTGACAGATTAGGAAAAGGGGAGGTGCAATGAGACCTGGGTGCCATGGTACATCAGTCATTGAAGGTTGGCATGCAGGTACAGCAGGCGGTTAAGAAAGCAAATGGCATGTTGGCCTTCATAGCGAGGGGATTTGAGTACAGGGGCAGGGAGATGTTACTACAGTTGTACAGGGCCTTGGTGAGGCCACACCTGGAGTATTGTGAACTGTTTTGGTCTCCTAACTTGACTAAGGACATTCTTGCTATTGAGGGAGCGCAGCGAAGGTTCACCAGACTGATTCCCGGGATGGCGGGACTGACATATCAAGAAAGACTGGATCAACTGGGCTTGTATTCACTGGAGTTCAGAAGAATGAGAGGGGATCTCATAGAAACGTTTAAAATTCTGACGGGTTTAGACAGGTTAGATGCAGGAAGAATGTTCCCAATGTTGGGGAAGTCCAGAACCAGGGGTCACAGTCTAAGAATAAGGGGTAATCAATTTAGGACCGAGATGAGGAGAAACTTCTTCACCCAGAGAGTGGTGAACCTGTGGAATTCTCTACCACAGAAAGTTGTTGAGGACAATTCACTAAATATCTTCAAAAATAAGTTAGATGTAGTCCTTACAACTAGGGGGATCAAGGGGTATGACGAGAAAGCAGGAATGGGGTACTGAAGTTGCATGTTCAGCCATGAGCTCATTGAATGGCGGTGCAGGCTCGAAGGGCCGAATGGCCTACTCCTGCACCTATTTTCTATGTTTCTATGTTTCCTATGTTTATTCTACCAAAAAGTAATCATTCAGTTAACATAAATGAGAAAGCTATTGAGTAAATTGGAATGAATAAAATGATGATGGGGTTTACTATGTAACCTCTATTGTGATCTTTTTGCCATCAATATTATCTTTATAAAGTATTATTTAAATGTTGCTGAAACATGCATAACTGCCAAGCCTCCCACATTTGCAAAGAGTCTCAATAATCTTGATTACCCTTTTTTCCTGCTTTTTTCCTCTGTCCTTATTTTTACTTTCTAATTCCAGCTTTACTCCCCTCGCTGCTGAATCTATTTTCAGGTTCCCATCTCCCTGCCAAGCTAGTTTAAATCCTCCCCAACAGCACTAGCAACCCCCCCCCCCCACCCACGGGAATATTGGTCCCGGCTCTGTTGAGGTGCAACCCATCTGGCTTGCACAGGCCTCCCTCAGAAGCGGTCCCAATGCCTCAGGAAACTAAAACCCTCCTGCCTGCACCAGTGTGCCAGCGTAGCCTTCGGTCGCCTGAGGAAGAGAGTGTTTGAAGACCATGACCTCAAATCTGGCACCAAGCTAATGGTCTATAGGGCAATAGTGATACCCGGTCTCCTATATGGCTCAGAGATGTGGACCGTAGACAACGTGAGTCCCAAAGGCTGTGTTGCCTGCCCGGTGCCGGTGTTAAGGACATCTCCTCTGGGCTGGAGAGGATCTTGGATTGAAAGGGGGAAGATCCAGTTGTCGTGGTTGACGTAGGTGTCAACGACATAAGTGGGATAAGAATAAGATTCTGCTGAGGGAGTATGAGCAGCTAGGGGCTAAATTAAAAAGCAGAACCACTAAGGTGATAATCTCTGGATTACTACCTGAGCCATGAGAAGATTGGTATAGGATAAATCGGATCAGAGGGATGAATGCGTGGCTCAAAGATTGGTGTGGGAGAAATGGGTTTCGATTCATGAGGCACTGGCACCAGTACTGGGATAAGAGGCTGTTCCAACGGGGTGGGCTTCACTTGACCCAGGCCGGGGCCAGTATCCTGGCGAATCGAATAACTAGGACTGTAGATAGGGCTTTAAGCTAAATAGTGGGGGTGGAGGGATCCGATGAGCAGAAACTTAAAAAGTCAAAGAGAAAGGAGAAGGCAAAAGTGCAGGGTAGTGATGGGGGTAATGATAACCCGAGTGTGACAGGAAGAGACAGAGCGTATACATAGAAGTCAAAATTAAAAGCTCTATATCTGAACGCATGCAGCATTCATAACGAGATAGATGAGTTGACGGCACAAATAGAAATAAATGGGTGTGATCTGATTGCTATTACTTGGTTGCAAGGTTACCAAGGATGGGAACTGAATATTCAGGGTTATTTGCCATTTCATAAGGATAGGCAGAAAGGAAAAGGAGTGGGTAGCTCTGTTAATAAGGGATGAGATCAATGCAGTGGTGAGAAATAATATTGGCTCAGAAGATCAAGATGTCGAATCAGTTTGGGTGGCGATAAGAAATAATAATGGAAAGAAGTCACTGTTGGGAGTGGTCGAAAGGCCCCCAAACAGCAGCCACACTTTAGGAGAGAGTGTAAATCAAGAAATAATGGAGACTTGTAAGAAAGGTATGGCAATAATCATGGATTTTAATCTTCATATTGATTGGACCAATAAAATTGGTAAAGGTAGCCTTGAGGAAGAGCTCATAGAGTGTATGCAGGATGGTTTCTTGGGAGTTGTTAATCCAACAAAGGAGCAGACTATTTTAGATCTGGTAATGTGTAACGAGTCTGGATTCATTAATGATCTTGCAGTGAAGGATCCTCTTGTGAAGAGTGACCATAGCATGGTAGAATTTAAAATTCAGTTTGAGGGCGAGAAAGCAAGGTCTCAAACTTGTGTCCTGAACTTAAATAAAGGTAATTACAAAGGTATGAAGGTAGAGTTGGTTAAAGTGGACTGGGAAAATATGTTAAAGGGTGAGACTCTCATCATCATAGGCAGACCCTCGGAATCGAGGAAGACTTGCTTCCACTCCTGAAGTGAGTTCTTTGGTGGCTGAACAGTCCAATACGAGAGTCACAGACTCTGTCACAGGTGGGACAGACATTCGCCAAGGGAAGGGTTGGGTGGGACTGGTTTGCCACACGCTCCTTCCGCTGCCTGCGCTAGGCCTCTTCACGCTCTTGCCGTTGAGATTCGAAAAGTTCAACGCCCTCCCGGATGCACTTTCTCCACCTAGGGCGGTCTTGGGCCAAGGACTCCCAGTGTCAGTGGTGATGTCGCACTTTATCAGGGAGGCTTTGAAGGTGTCCTTGTAGCATTTCCGCTGTGCACATTTGGCTCGTTTGCCGTGAAGGATTTCCGAGTAGAGCACTTGCTTTGGGAGTCTCGTGTCTGGCATGCGAACCATGTGGCCTGCCCAGTGAAGCTGATCGAGTGTGGTCAGTGCTTCAATGCTGGGGATGTTAGCCTGGGCGAGGACACTAATGTTGGTGCGCCTGTCCTCCCAGGGGATTTGCAGGATCTTGCAGAGACATCGTTGATGATATATCTCCAGTGACTTGAGGTATCTTCTGTATATCATCCATGCCTCTGATCCATACAGGAGGACGGGTATTACTACAGCCCTGTAGACCATGAGCTTGGTGGTAGATTTGAGGGCCTGGTCTTCAAACACTTTCTTCCTCAGGCGGCTGAAGGCTGCACTGGCGCGGTGTTGAATCTCCGCATCAAAGTCTGCTTTTGTTGACAAGAGGCTCCCGAGGTATGGGAAATGGTCCACGTTGTCAAGGGCCGCGCTGTGAACCTTGATGACTGGGGGAGTGCTGTGCGGCAAGGACAGGCTGGTGGAGGATCTTTGTCTTACGGATGCTAAGAGTAAGGCCCATGCTTTCATATGCCTCGGTGAATACATCAACTATATCCTGGAGTTCAGGCTCAGAATGTGCGCAGACGCAGGCGTCGTCCGCGTACTGTAGCTCAACAACAGAGGTTGGGGTGATCTTGGACCTGGCTTGGAGGTGGCGCAGATTAAACAGCTTCCCAGTGGTTCTGTAGTTTAGTTCCACTCCAGCGGGGAGCTTGTTGACTATGAGGTGGAGCATGGTAGCGAGGAAGATGAAGAAGAGGGTTGGAGCGATGACGCAGCCCTGTTTGACCCCGGTCCAGACATGGATTGGGTCTGTAATGGATCCGTTGGTAAGGATCACAGCCTGCATGTTGTCGTGGAGCAGGCGAAGGATGTTGACAAATTTTTGAGGGCATCCGAAACGGAGGAGGACGCTCCATAGACCCTCGCGGTTGACAGTGTCAAAGGCCTTTGTAAGATCGAAAAAGGCCATGTATAAGGACTGGCGTTGTTCCCTGCATTTTTCCTGAAGCTGTCGCACTGCAAAGATCATGTCCGTTGTGCCCCGTAGGGGCGAAATCCACCTGTGATTCTGGGAGGAGGTCCTCGTAGAAAAGCATTGAAGGAGATATTTCATCACTCTCAGCGAAGATATATTCCAGTGAAAAAAAAGACTCTGAGAAGGATGAGCTATCCCTGGTTAACTAAGGAAATAAAGTACGGTATCAAATTGAAAACAAAGGCATACAATGTTGTGAAGAACAGTGAAAGACCAGAGGATCGGGAAACTTTTAGAAACCAGCAAAGGATGACTAAAAAAATGAGAGAGAGAAGATAGCTTTTGAGAGTAAACTAGCAAGAAATAGAAAAACAGACAGTAAGAGTTTCTACAGGTATATAAAAAAAAAAGCGAGTAGCTAAAGTAAATGTTGGTCCTTTAGAGGATGAGACTGGGGAATTAATAATGGGAAACAGGGAAATGGCAGAGACTTTGAACAAATATTTTGTATCGGTCTTCATGGCAGAAGACACTAAAAGCACCCCGATAATTGATAATCAAGGTGTTATTGGGGGGTGGGGTTGAACTTAAAACATTCACTATCACGAGAGAAAAAGTACTAGGCAAACTAATACGACTAAAGGTGGACAAGTCCCCTGGACCTGATGGTCTGCATCCTCGGATCTTAAATGAAGTGGCTGCAGAGATAGTGGATGCATTGGTTGTAATCTACTAACATTCCCTGGATTCTGGAGAGGTCCCAGCGGACTAGAAAACTGCAAATGTAATGCCCCTATTTAAAAAAGGAGGGAGACAGAAAGTAGGAAATGATATACCAGTTAGCCTAACATCCGTCATTGGGAAAATGCTAGAATCCATTAAGGAAGTAGTAGCAGGACATTTAGAAAATTATAATGCAATCAAGTAGGGTCAGCATGGTTTTATGAAAGGAAATTCACGTTTGACAAATTTGCTGGTGTTCTTTGAGGAGGTAATGAGCAGGGTGGATAAAGGCGAACCAGTAGATGTCATGTATTTGGATTTCCAGAAGGCATTCAATAAGGTGCCATATAAAATATTACTGCACAAGATAAGAGCTCACGTGGTTGGGGCTAATATATTAGCATGGATAAAGGATTGGCTTACTAACAGAAAACAGAGTGTTGGTATAAATGGGTCATTTTCAGGTTGGCAATCTGTAATTAATGGGGTGCCACAAGGATCAGTGCTGGGGCCTCAACTATTTACAATTTATATTAATTACTTGGATGAAGGAACTGAGTGTACTGTAGCCAAATTTGTTGTTGATACAAAGATAGGTGGGAAAGCAAGTTGTGAGGAGGACGCAAAGAATCTACAAACAGATATAGTTGGCTAACTGAGTGGGCAAAAATTTGGTAGATGGAGTATAATGTGGGAAATGAAGTTATCCACTATGTCAGGAAAAATAAAAAAGCAAATGATTATTTAAATCGGGAGAGATTACAAATTGCTGCGGTACAGAGGGATCTGGGGATCCTTGCACATGAAACACAAAAAGTTAGTATGCAGGTACAGCAAGTAATTAGGAAGGCAAATGGAATGTTGGCCTTTATTGCAAGAGGTATAGAGTAAAAAAGCAGAGAAGTTCTGCTACAACTGTACAGGATATTGATGAAGTCACACCTGGAGTACTGCGTACAGTTTTGGTCTCCTTATGTAAGGAGTGATATACTTGCATTGGAGGCTGTTCAGAGAAGGTTCACTAGGTTG
This sequence comes from Pristiophorus japonicus, assembly GCF_044704955.1. Classification (NCBI taxonomy): domain Eukaryota; kingdom Metazoa; phylum Chordata; class Chondrichthyes; family Pristiophoridae; genus Pristiophorus; species Pristiophorus japonicus. Next base: position 137,302,899 of record NC_091983.1, on the reverse strand, counting down.
ATTCCTGAGCTGAAGGGGTTGACTTATGAAGAAAGGTTGAGCAGGTTGGGCCTATGCTCATTGGAGTTCAGAGGAATGAGAGGTGATCTTATTGAAACATATAAAATACTGAAGGGGCTGGACAAGGTAGATGCAGAGAGGATGTTTCCACTCATGGGGGAATCAAGAACTAGGGGGCATAGTTTCAGAATAAGGGGTCGCCCACTTAAAACTGAGATGAGGAGGAATTTCTTCTCTCAGAGTGTTGTAAATCTCTGGAATGCTCTGTCCCAGAGAGCTGTGGAGGCTGCACGTTGAATCTATTTAAGGCAGAGATAGAGAGATTTTTGAGTGATAAGGGAGTAAAGGGTTATGGGGAGCGGGCAGGGAAGTGGAGCTGAGCTGATGATCTGATCAGCCATGATCTTATAGAATGTCCTACTCGTGCTCCTATTTCTTATGTTCTTATCCCCCTAACTATACTGTCGCCTAGCACTACGAAAGACATAAAGAGAACCAGCAATACAAAGACTACAGGGACAGGACAGAGTGAAAACATATTGTCTGATTTATCTTCTGTTAGGAACAGGAGTAGGTCATTCAGCCCCTTGAATCTGCTCTGCCAGTCAATTAGATCATGGCTGATCTGCACTTGAACTCGATTTACTCGCCATAGCTCCATTTCCCATATCCTGTTATGTCATAGGAGACTAGTTTGACAAAAGCATTTCATCCATCTACAGATGATGGAATTATGTAAATGTTATGAAGCATGTCAGTGTATTATTTGCATATAACTTATTCATCAAGATAGTGATCCTTTAAAATTCCCACAATCATCTTGGAGGTAAAGTAGCACAATGTTCTGGATTACCAACATTCAATGCAATGGAGTTGTATAAAAATGATCAAGAGCTACGATTATCCCACTTCATTTCAGTTCCTGATCACCGTTGTGTACCACTGGGAAGAGTGAAGCCAAGTCCATGGGAAGAGATGGAAAATCAGAAGGACCATAGCTTTATTATGCATTTCACTTCTGATACTTGGGCACATATCACTCAGGCACTTGTTTTCTTCTTTGCAAGAAGTACCAGGCCTGAGAGCACTAGTAGGGGAAAATTAGTTGGGGAGTGTAATGTATTTGCTTCATGGCTTATTTGCTTAAGCAAAGCAACGCATTGCTATTAAAAAGTAGTTGGTTTATTAACAAAGGTTTAACAATCACACTACACATTACCAATTCATCCGCTCGGCTCACAACCGCATGCCTCATCATGGATGACCTAGATCCAACTGACTGGGGTTTTATTGAGCCTTATGAACATCACGTGACTGGCTAAGCCACTCACAATGCAACAGCTCTACAACTCTATAACTCTTTTAGTTGAAGACAAATAAACAATTCAACAGCTCCACAACTCTTTTTGTTGTGAACAAATTAAACATTTAAATCAAGTGCCCCGTGATTAAAGGGGGGGGGGCACTCCAAAAACTTTCAATCAAGTGCCCCCTTGGTTTTTTTTTGGAGAGGCACTAAAAGCACAAATTATACAAGTGCCCCCTGGCTAAAAGTGGGTGGGGGGAGACACTAAATCCCGGCACAATAAACCAATTAAACTTTAAAACATAAAATCAAATTAAAATTTGGTTGCCGGGGGTGATTACTCACAGGTGCATACATTGCAGGGAGGGAAGTACAAGGCCACATACCTTCAAAGAAAAGAGACATACAGCACAGAAAGAGATTGTTTGTCTGTTCTCTCTTCCTCAGAGAATGTGGGACTAAAAGGCATTGTTGGTATAAAAAAAACCCAGCAATATTGTAAGTGATAAAATCTTGCTTTTCCATAAGCGCACTTATCCCAGTGCTGTGTAGGTTCATCACTAAGCTGAATTTTTAAAGCTTTGGACTGATTGAATATGGGAACTTAAACTGCACTTGAGTTTCATTCTTCCACAATACATTGATATCAAGTGCAGAAAACAGTCCAAAACTTGAAAAATTCAGCTTAGTGATGAATCTACACAGCACTGGCATAAGTGCGCTTATGGAAAAGCAGGACTTTATCAATGACAATGTTGCTGTTTTTCTTGATACTAACAATGTCTTTTAGTCAAACCTTCCAAGTAAATCTACAATCCTTTTTTATTCTTACCCTCGCAATAAAACATTAAAGTCCTTTAGTTGTGACACACAAAGCCGGGAAAAGTGCTAACATATTCTCAAAAATTTCTGAGAAAAATACTGAGCAACTGCGTAAAATAATTAGTGGAAAACTTTGAAACTATTATAAAATAACAGAAGAATGGCACCCAGAAAACTCTGAGTAAATCCCATGCTCTCAACAGTGAGTAGTGTTCACAAGGAGCACATGTAGAAAGAACACGTAGCCATCACAGCAACAAGACAATCCATGTAGGCCACTTTAACATGAGTCCACCTAACAAAGTTAAAAATAATTATTTTGTGAACTGTAGGCAAATTGGATACACAGATATATTCAATAATGTATGTTATGGAATGTTGGCTCTCTGAATAATTAACTATACTGGTTACAGATGTGTTGCATATTTCACTTGTGCACAGCACGTTTTACTTATTTTTAGCCGTGGCTTCAGGTAATCAGTAAACAATTAGGGTGTGGAGTTCGAGACTAAATAAGGGCTCCGTGTAATTTTTCATCTGATGTTCATAAATGTGAATAGTTATTAGGGAGTGCCTGCCCTAGCTGTAAATAAATCTTGACCAATCAGTCAAGGAAGAGTAGAAGAGTTGAGATTAGCAAAATAGTTCACAAATTTACTGAAAGTCTTCAGGACATTGCTCTTGGCAATTTTACTGCTCACACATTGCCATGTGGAAGAATGCAGTCTAAGTGTAAAGACACTTTAACTGCTGTTAACTTAGTCTGAACATTCCAGGGTAGATTTAACAAAGTGTGATTACTGCCAGTGAACTAAAAACGTGAATTTAGCCAATTATTTGGAGCCAGACCCAATCAACTTCAGCAACACTATATATTCCAAAATGTAAAAAGCACTACTGCTTGGAGAGATATGGCCCAAGTTTCGGCACCTGGTGAAAATGGCGCACCTCCGAGACTTACGTGACCTGCCTGGGCTCGAAGGTGCACCGGAAAATTCTGCAGCAATTCCCCGGTCCTCCTGGACCATGGCGTGGAGTAGCGTGGGGCAGCGTAGTCTCCCTGGGGAGGAGCCTGCCTGCAGGGGAGCGGGGCTAGGGATCATGCCTTATTCTCAGAGCCGGCAGCGATGCGCAGGCGCGTTGGAGCATGTGCGCCTGCGCAATGGCTTGGGGGAGCGTGGGTACCGGGAAGGAGCGTGGGTACCAGGGGGAGGAAGCGTGGGTACCGGGAGGAGGGGGAGGGGGACGTGAGTATCGGGAGGGGAACGTGGGTACCGGGGGGGGGAGACGTGGGTACCGGGGGGGGGGGGGGGGGAAGCGTGGGTAGTGGGTAAAATGATGGAATCAATTATTAAGGATGTCATAGCAGTGCATTTGGAAAGAGGTGACATGATAGGTCCAAGTCAGCATGGATTTGTGAAAGGGAAATCATGCTTGACAAATCTTCTGGAATTTTTTGAGGATGTTTCCAGTAGAGTGGACAAGGGGGAACCAGTTGATGTGGTGTATTTGGACTTTCAGAAGGCTTTCGACAAGGTCCCACACAAGAGATTAATGTGCAAAGTTAAAGCACATGGGATTGGGGGTAGTGTACTGACATGGATTGAGAACTGGTTGTCAGACAGGAAGCAAAGAGTAGGAGTAAATGGGGACTTTTCAGAATGGCAGGCAGTGACTAGTGGGGTACCGCAAGGTTCTGTGCTGGGGCCCCAGCTGTTTACATTGTACATTAATGATTTAGACGAGGGGATTAAATGTAGTATCTCCAAATTTGCGGATGACACTAAGTTGGGTGGCAGTGTGAGCTGCGAGGAGGATGCTATGAGGCTGCAGAGCGACTTGGATAGGTTAGGTGAGTGGGCAAATGCATGGCAGATGAAGTATAATGTGGATAAATGTGAGGTTATCCACTTTGGTGGTAAAAACAGAGAGACAGACTATTATCTGAATGGTGACAGATTAGGAAAAGGGGAGGTTCAACGAGACCTGGGTGTCATGGTACATCAGTCATTGAAGGTTGGCATGCAGGTACAGCAGGCGGTTAAGAAAGCAAATGGCATGTTGGCCTTCATAGCGAGGGGATTTGAGTACAGGGACAGGGAGGTGTTGCTACAATTGTACAGGGCCTTGGTGAGGCCACACCTGGAGTATTGTGTACAGTTTTGGTCTCCTAACCTGAGGAAGGACATTCTTGCTATTGAGGGAGTGCAGCGAAGGTTCACCAGACTGATTCCCGGGATGGCGGGACTGACCTATCAAGAAAGACTGGATCAACTGGGCTTGTATTCACTGGAGTTCAGAAGAATGAGAGGGGACCTCATAGAAACGTTTAAAATTCTGACAGGTTTAGACAGGTTAGATGCAGGAAGAATGTTCCCAATGTTGGGGAAGTCCAGAACCAGGGGACACAGTCTAAGGATAAGGGGGAAGCCATTTAGGACCGAGATGAGGAGGAATTTCTTCGCCCAGAGAGTGGTGAACCTGTGGAATTCTCTACCACAGAATGTTGTTGAGGCCAATTCACTAAATATATTCAAAAAGGAGTTAGATGAAGTCCTTACTACTAGGGGAATCAAGGAGTATGGTGAAAAAGCAGGAATGGGGTACTGAAGTTGCATGTTCAGCCATGAACTCATTGAATGGCGGTGCAGGCTAGAAGGGCCGAATGGCCTACTCCTGCACCTATTTTCTATGTTTCTATGTACCGGGAGGAGTGGGGACGTGGGTACCGGGAGGGGGACGTGGGTACCAGGGGGGGGGGGGAGACGCGTGGGTACCGGGGGGAGGGGGGCGTGAATACCTTGAGATGGGGGGGGGGGGGGGTGGGTACCAGGTGGAGGGGGGGCGTGGGTACTGGGTGGAGTGGGGGACATGGGTACCGGGTGGAGGGCAGGGTGGCATGGGTACCGGGAGTGGGAACCAGGAGGGAGTGGGAACCGGGAGGGGGGGGGGGGCGGAGGGACTGGGAACCGGGGCGGAGGGAGTGGGAACCGGGGCGGAGGGAGTGGGAACCGGGGTTGGGGGGGGTGGGGGTGGGGGGGAATGGGAACTGGGGGGGGGGGGGGGGGGGAGCGTGGCAACTGGGATGGAGGAGCGTGGGTTGGAGGGCACTCAATGATCGAAGGGCTGGAGGAGAGAGCAGGGGTGCCTTCTTCCAGCCTCTCCTCCACATCCACCACACACACGTACCCCCCCCACATCCTCTCCCCACACACCCCGACAAACACCCCCACCCCCACACACACCCCCCCCATCCCACCCCCCCACACACACACACAAACCCCCCACCCCCCACACACACCGCACCACCCACACCCCCCCACCACACACACACCCCTTCCACCCCGCCACACACATACCCCTCTCCCACGCTCCCACACACCCGTCCCACACACGCTCCCCCCTCCCAAACACACACCCCCACACCCCACTCCCACACACCCTCCCACCCCCCACACACACCCACCCCCCCACATCCTCCCCCCACACACCCCCACCCCCCTCACAAACACCCCCACCCCCACACACCACCCCCACAAACACCCCCACCCCTCCCACACCCCCACACACACTACACTCCCCCCCACACACACCCCCAACACACACACCCACACCCCCCCAACACACACATACCCCCTCCCACCCCACACACACATACCCCCTCCCTATCCCTCCACACACACCCCCTCCCACCCCTCCACACACCCCTCCCACCCCTCCACACACAACCCCTCCACCCCCCACACCGCCTCCCACCCCCCCACACACAACCCCTCCCACCCCGCCACACCGCCTCCCACCCCCCACACACACACACCCCCTCTCACCCCCACCCCACCCCCCCCCACACACCTCCTCCCACCCTCCCACACACACCCCCTCCCACCCTCCAAACACATACACCCCCTCCCACACATACACCCCTCCCACCCCCCCACACACACACCCCTCCCATCCCCCCACACACACACCCTCCCACCCCCCCACACACACCCCCCCTCCCACCCCCCCACACACACCCCCACCCACCCCCACACACACCCCCTCCCACCCTCCACACACACCCCCTCCCACCCCCAAACACACCCCCTCCCACCCCCCAAACACACCCCCCTCCCACCCCCCAACACACAGACCCTCCCACCTCCCCCACTCACACACACCCTCCCACCCCCCCCACACATACCCCCTCCCACACACATACACTCCCTCCCACACACACACCCCCTCCTACCCCACCACCCCTCCCACCCCCCACACACACCCCCTCCCACCCCCCCACACACACCCCCTCCCACCCCCCACACACACACACCCTCCCACCCCCCCACACACACCCCC